>NW_025935690.1:5900-57224 GCF_000764305.2 Hyalella azteca | reverse complement strand
CCCCCATAGAGGGGGGAAGGGAGGGGGCATTTTTTTAACGCATTTTTCAGATTCGGCCGTGTCTGTCCCGAACGTATCAGGTACCGAATACGCGCGCCCCACGATCGCCCCAAGCTCGACGGGTAATTTCACAAGATTCTCTTTCGGCGCTTATTTCGCTCCGGCAACCGGAACCTAAAGCGGACATAGAGCTTCTAATTTACACCGCAAAAAGAATTTGGGGCGACCCTGAGCCAGCGGCTGACAGGCATCCAAATTTTGATAGGGTATGAAATGCTTTATGTAGCGCCTCGTTGACTCTTAGTTACATTTTTGTATTTAATTGCTTGCTAACTAGATTTTGTGCGTTTGCACTAATATGCGGATGAGATGTTCACTCGTACGCATGTACCTGATTGGTAAGCGGGTATTTCATCTCAGTAGTACGCATGTAAGCGAGTGGTACGCGAAGTCTTTATTACACTAAATAGTGTAGCGCAAAGCACTGACCTTACTCGAGAACTCCAGGGATGTGTCACACTTCTGCTACACTTGTGACCGTAGTAATGTTTGTTATTCATGACCATTGTAATGTTATCAGTTATTTCCACCGTATAAATGCTTGAATAATGATCAACAATTCACTGGCATACAATATCAATTGTAAATTGAAGTTGTTCTAGGCATACGAGAATGTAGCCACAATGAATAACTTGATGAGTATAGAGTTCTGACCTCTGCTTTAGCATTGTCTTTTTATTCTTGTGTTATTGTAATTTTTTATTAGCTTTAAAAAACTAGAGAGAAAAGTGAGGATTTGTAAAGTTTCAATAAACATGGAGCACCGTAGTTTTGTCCACTACAACATTAAGCCTCTGTAAATTAGCTCTGTAAATAATTTTTGGTGACTTAGATACATTTATTGCAAGCTCGATCTACAAGTCGTCTTTCCTAGTTACCGAAACTAAGATCACCCCGCAATTTTGCTAGGATGCTTCCAGTGCTGTAGCTTTGTACATTCTAGATTGGTAGTAACGTGGTTATCAAGTTACTTGTTCACCATTGAAATAGAAGATTTTATGTTTTTGATTTCAATAATAGCTCATTCTTTGACGACCATATTCAAGTTTGCAAAACGTATTTTATTTGGAGTATTTAGCTTTCAACACTTGTAACGCCGTGTTCTAACACTGTGTTTTTAATTCGTGGTAATAAGTTTCTTGTGAATATCATACTACTTAATTGGTTACAAAATTATAAACTTACCATACATATCAGGTGTCGTTGCGCTACCTGGACTTACCATCGCGAATTTTTAGAAGAATAAGTGAATGCTTATTCTTAAAAAAACTATTTTGCCAAAAGATGCCGCAAGTTATATTTTTCCGCTTCGGTGTTTTTGTGCCATTACTTCTATTGTTTAAATTTTATGGTTTGTCAGTAAGTGCTGTTTATCAAATATTTTTATTACTTGACTAGAAATTTAATGTTCTTTGCAGTACGTTATCTAAAACTTCATGACTTCTTTGTATATTTGAACTAACAATAATAGGACTACTCAGCCCATATATAAGAGGAACTCAGGAGTCTAGCTCGCTGAAGTTGCCGCTGCCCATGCTCCTCTCGCTCCGTTATGGTTGGATGTTCTATCGCTAAAATGAATGTTCTACTATGTAGTGTTATGTACAAATGATAAATATATATTTTTGTGGCAAAATGAATCTATTTTTATCCCGGAAGTCCCTGAATGCATGATTTTTGTATTCAATGCCGATGCTTCAACGGTTAAACCCAAATAAAAATTGAGAGTGGAGCACCTATGTTTTTATGGTGGCTATCGGCGGACGCCATAGGTGGAGCTTATATGATTTATACAGTGAATTAAGGGTGGCGTGCACCACCCATCCCACACCTATAACCTGCCAATGGCCACCACACCCGTAAAGCTCTTCGTACATCAATAACTACCCATTAGCACCGGTGGCGCATCAATGAGCCACCAGTGGCCACCTTTAAAATGAATTCAATAAAAATTTTCCTTTAGTTCCAAATCCGATGCTTCTGCATTTACTGATATTGCTTCACCCAATCGCCATTCTAAGTGCTACGTATGCAAATCTACCATGGCAATACAAGTAACAATGTCAGACATGTAGCAGGAACATATAATCAGAGTACCATACACATACCTCGTGAGAAATCGACTTGAAGAAGTCCCTGCATGCAGGATTCGAACTCCGGTCTCCCACACGCGAAGCAGAGCCTCTACCGTTGCGCCATCGGAGAGGCCATGGCAGTCGAGTAATTTTAAAAGGTTTAAATAAAGTATTGCAAATATTAATTTCATCAAATGAGCAAAGTTAATGCTACCACCGTGATGATTAGATGGCTTCATCACCAATTTTATTTGAACATGCTACTACATTCGAGTAAACACCCGCTGAAAGAAACTTCATTTATCCGTAACGAACGATGNATTAGACTATTGTAAAATTAGAAAACGGAAGACTATTAGACTATTATTAAATTAGAAAACGGAAGACTATTAGACTATTATTAAATTAGAAAACGGAAGACTATTAGACTATTATTAAATTAGAAAACGGAAGACTGTACTAAAGAAAGATCACTATAGGCCTATATGCTGTGCCTCAGCTGATGCGGCAGCTGACGGGCCCGACAATATAGAGATAGCAAAGTACCTACGGATCCGATCGCAAGCCTCTGTAGAAAGATGATTAGGGCATGATTGAACTAGTATACAGTTGAACCATGGATTAGGGTGTTTGGAAAGACGTTAAGAACAGCCAGGAAGTAGTTCCTTGGCAGCTAATGTTCATCACTGAAATCTTATCCAAATATCCGATTCTATGTAACGAACATGAACAAGTCGTAGCTGTATTAAAAAAGTAGTTTCTTCCAATATCGTAAAATAGTTTCCTGTTTGTTCAGCGAACGTTGATATAAATTAGTAAATAATTATCAAAGTTAAGTAGAAGCAATATTATTTTTCATTTTATTGCAAGGCGATCACACCATTACGCTGAAGGAATTCAATCTCTACTTGAGGCGTTTCATTGTTCCGCCATTTATTCGGCTTGGTGTAAATGCCACAATATTTTAGAGAGTATATAGTGTCATGCTTACCAGCTATCATAGAATAAATATTATCTTCCGCTAACTATGGAAAATAAGCACATAAGAAGTAGAAATAGAGCTTTATTACTAATACTTATTTCTAATACTTTATTGGTATTAGAAATAAGCTTTATTGGTACGACGAATGAGAGTATATAAATTTATAGCAATACTCAATTACATTACAAAAACTTCTAATCTCGTATATATTTTATTAAATCGTTAATATGTGTGGCATTGTTATTTTTGAGATAATATACAACGAGCGTCCAAAAATTCTCTAGCCATCTTCTTACTGCCGCTACTTCGTTAGTTATCCGATAACGGCCAGAATAACTCAACATTGGAAAGCCAGCGTGTCATGATGGTTTTCCTGTCCATGCAGTCTTAGAAGTTAAAATAAAATAATAGTTCATGCGGAAGCCAAGACGAATAGTGTTTTGCAACATTCATTAAATGCCATTAAAACTTGGTTTGTGTATAGATAGATAGATAAATTTCTACACCATGGTTTGTCCGACACACTAATGCATTATTTAATAATTACAACGCATGAAAGCAAACTAAATACGCCATTATTTCCCTGGTATAAATGCCATGCGTTTCAGTGCTTTCATGTATGAGTGTTATGGCATGAGAGGATACTTCCGTATCTAGCGAAGTATGTTACCTTTTATCATTAATTAAACCTGCGCATGACGTCTGCAGTTAGGTTTTTAGTTCGCGTTTTCTTTGTGTTGTTTTGATTTCTTTACAACGTAGTATACTGTAAGTTTTCGCCAATCTCTCGATACCATTATATCTAATTTTTAATTAATTAATTAATTTTAATTAATTAATTTTCTGCATCGTAGATTTCCGCGTATATAAATGAATTTTTGTCAAATGTTTTCTCCGTAATTTGATATAATAGTATTTGTAGCTTACTTTAGCGGATTTTTCGCTGGCTGACGATGTATACTCTGTCAGCAGCGGCTTCATCCGACCTCTGGGACATTTTTCCAGCCGGTCTCCAAGATTCAGTGGAAATAAAGTATCTCTCAAAATTGAAACTTATGACTCAAACTCGGTCATGCTGCTCATGCCACAAGATGGTCGATTCATCTTTCAACTATGTGTGAATATAATATATAATCTATAAATATATAATATATAATAAAAATAAAACGATAAAATGAAGCCCTGAATAAAGAGTTCCCACTGCTCCCCATATGCTACTGTTCCCCTAGTTTCCCCTCTCTGTTCCCTGACTTTAAATGGTTCTACTGAACCTTTGAAGCTTAGCTTTTATGCCCTTGAACTTAATTTTATTATTGAAAACGTTTTGAACTGAAAAATTTTTGAAAAATTACACTAAGAAAACTTATGTCGAGTGCGCGTTAAACAAATGAATAGCATTCATGCTAGCTCCGTCAAATAATCAGGTATATCTCGACTACAGATTGTCGTTGTTTTGTCGCATTCCTTTGCAATATTTTGTGAGCGTTATTTTTAAATTGACCATAATTGCAGTGTTTAATGATAATAATGATCAGTTTACACAGATTACATCGTGAACGGTGTACCACTCCATCTTTCTTCTCGGCATCATTATTTCAATTTCTACTCGACTCGAGTTTATTCATTCAAAATGCAAACGCAGAACCTGACCAAATTTTAGTGATACTGTATTAGTTGCCACATCGACGCTTTATATATTTTGTTGAATTACATTTAATTGTTTTAAATGTAGTTATTCTTGTGGTGGGAGAATATATTATGCAATTTTTATTTTTGAATGAATAATATCATATAAATAAAATCATTAAACCTGCAAATAAATGTGAAATTGGACCATGATAACGAAAATTTCGTGCTGTACGCTGAACCAACGCGAAGCTCAAAAATTTACCGACTTTTGAAAATAACAAATTTTCACTAGTACACACATAGAATATTATATATATATTTTTCATTTGATGATGCATGTTTGATGCATTAGTCGAATTGGTTAGCGAAATTTTACATCCTATTTAATACTATGTCAGAAGCTATGTTAAGCTATACAATGCTTTACATACAATGCTTTACACTCGAAAGCAACATGGCAATGGCCTACCCCTTTAAAAATGATTTGTCTTAAGCTGTAAAATAATAGAATGTTAAAATTTCATGCTATTGAATACTTTATGCAAAGCTTGTTTTTTAATATCAGTAAGGAAAATGAACCTACCTGTACATCGTTGGTCGTTTGCTCGACTGCCGAACATTTCTGAGTGCAAATTAATATTTTTACTCAATTTCCTGGTAATTTTTCATTTCTACAATTACCGCTATTAGATGAATAGATTTCACTAAAGATTTCACTTCGTCAAGATTTCACTCAATTTTTCTTTTTCTTCCAGAATTTGCTCTCTTTTGAATTTAATCCTTACATGTTCTTTCCTGGAAATGAAATATTACGATCATAGGTACAAAGAATTCATTTGAATACCAAAGGCCATATTAAATTCGCGTGTAAAATTCGCATATTGCAGCGTTTGCAACGCAGGTGCAATAAAACAGGGTTTCTGTGTTATCAAATCTTTAGTGATCAACTTCCTTGTGAGTGTAGAATGCCAAATTACACCCATATCACATTACGGAAACTTATTATTCGAAAAGATCTGACAGGCAACATATACAAAACTCCACCTGGTCGTATCGACGACTGAAATTAAAGGTCACATATATGTCCAACAAGTATAATATGTAGGACATATTTGTCCAACATATTCGTCATGTTAAGCTGAACGTATGGGTTAAGTATATGTACTATATGTACAGCTGAACGCTAAAGGGTTAAATTGATAACGGGTTAAATTAAGTCACAAACCGACAACTTACACGTTTAATAATATATCATGATCGTAATGCTGCTACACATTTAACTACATTATCGAACGCAGGACACATACCTACATGGGTGCAAAATATATGGGTGCAAAATAACTTCAACAGACTTTTTCTCAATCCATGAGTTTATCAATTGTTGAAGCATTAAGTACACATTATAATCATCTATTCTAATGGTTGTAACACAACAATCACTATGGTTATTCATATACATTGCCTATACACTGAAACAGCAAATGTGTGTATACTATAGGGCTCTGAATCGCATGCACCAACAAGCATTATTTCCACACTTATTTTTCTGAACCTCACTCACAGAAATGAATAAAACTTTGTCCAAAAAGTGATGCATTTTTACGCTTGTGTAGGGCATCCTGACCCAGTTTGACAAGGCAAAATGGCGTATCAGTCTTAGAAGTAGAAAGTGTCACTATTTTGACACTGTGACCAATTCATTTGTCTAGGTGCTTGCTTGCCTTGTACACTAGCAGCATCTCTGCAAGGTGAAATTATGTTCCATAAAAGTCTGTATAATTTAGCTCGTGAATATTATATAACGCCTTATAAGGAACAGGGACCTCGCCAAGTTTAACCAAAAATATATGAGTTATTCACTCGAAGCAACACAGTTTGTTTTGGAATCGTTCACAATTGCAATTTCGCAACTAGCACGTCGGAAAAGTTGATATGACAAATCATTTTTCTTGTTGAATTTTTGTGTAACGTTGTTCATTGAATTCTTTAATCATGAAATCGATACTAGATATTTCACTGATGGCATCGATTGTTATTGTTAAGCATTTTTAATCACATTGACAAATGATATTTTTCTAGAAAATGTGTTAGGTTGCTGGTGGGGACGAATATCATGCCTTATAATATTACACTGTACTGTATTTACAGCTATGATTCAATTCGTGCTTTTATTTAGGCACAAAACGTGTCTGCTCATTTGATTTGGGAGCTGTTGAGTTTCTCCCGCGACGAGCGACTAAACATGACGACGGCGTTCTGGCTCAGGCTCGTCTTCAGCTTTGGAATACCAAAGAATTAAATCAATATTTCATTATGATTTAGGGATATTCA
This sequence comes from Hyalella azteca, assembly GCF_000764305.2. Classification (NCBI taxonomy): domain Eukaryota; kingdom Metazoa; phylum Arthropoda; class Malacostraca; order Amphipoda; family Hyalellidae; genus Hyalella; species Hyalella azteca. Next base: position 50,147 of record NW_025935690.1, on the reverse strand, counting down.
GTATCTTTGACTTCTTCGTTTTAATCCTTTGAATCCATCGAACATAATACTACGCATAAAACTTATCTATGTTCTCCGTGATAAGCGCCAGCACGTATATATATGTGTAGGCGATTATGAACCGGGAAGAATTAGAGCAAATTATTAATTAAAATGCGTTCAGGCAGCCGTACTCTGCTGCCAAGATTGCGATGATCGATGAAGCCTCGATCCTATATAACGGTTCCACAATAATCTAGCTGTTTACATGAAAAATCATAATGACTGTTCACATTGGTTGAATAATATGATGATTACGATCTCATATCGGCATCTTATCTGCGTGTTTCATGGGGAACCAACCAGCAGAGATTTCGAACGGATTATTCTTGAAGTTCTTAATCTGTCCTGCGAATTATCACTGGCTCTCGTCATCACTCACTCATGGTGTGTGTGGTCGACACAATTACGTGGAATTTCCTGGTCACCGCATTTAATTAAGTAAAAGTTCAATGAGTATATTGTTCAAATTCTGTTAACGCATTGACCACATATACAGCAGCCATATTGTAGAATGCTGCCTGCGATCTCGGGTCTTGAGTCTTGATTCAACGTGTCATCAACCGCCAAATATGAAACCATTATTATTAAAATTAATTATTATTAATTTTAGAATTATGTTGGTAATGAATTTTATAATTTTATATTATATTGTTAAATGGCGTAATATATATATTATATTAATTAAAGTATCCTAGAATATGTATACTTGTCCAAATCTAAGAAAAACTTGTGTTTATGAAGAAGAATGAATATTCTTCGGCGTCAACTACAGAGTATTTTATGGATTTAATATACAGTGTGAACCAGAATTAACTGACCCTTTTAATTTGTTAATAAATAAAAAACTAAGAACGTTATGAAGTTGAAACTTGTTTTATTTAAAAGAAGAACATTTTTATGGTAATATTGTATCCTAGTTAAAATATTGTATCCTATTACAATATTTTATTATTGTATTAGTTAAAATATTTATTATGTATTAATAATATGTATTAGTTAAAATATTGTATGTAATATTGTATCCTATATAGTTAGTTATTGTATCCTAAAAACTAGGACACAATATTACCATAAAGATGTTCTTCTTTTAAATAAAACAAGTTTCAACTTCATAACATTCTTAGTTTTTTATTTATTAACAAATTAAAAGGGTCAGTTAATTCTGGTTCACCCTGTATATTCATCAAATTTTAAAGTAGAGAAAATTATATTTGATAATTTTCATCTGTGTTTTAAATAGATACGGATAAATATTTTACATCGAAAAAGTAATCAGGAATTAAATAAAAAGTAAGTAAAGCGTTCTTGGTCATATACTCGTAAATGGATATGATCTTATACTCTGGGGTAAGACATAAAATAAATTTGTTCCAGGGAGCATGGACATTTAATACAATGTATTACTTTACTTCACTTCCTTAACTTGTACTTCAATTTTAATTTAACGTTTATAGAATTTATTTCATGAATCTAACTAAATCATGTATTCATCAAGTTTAATAAAACTGACAAATAAGGGAAATTCAATTAAGAAAGCAACGCAGAGCTTTATGTGAGTGTTTACTATGTGTAATGAAAAGTTTATCGTTTATTAAGCTGGTCAATGCTTCGATTTGTAGTACGTTACTTAGAAACCCATTGCAGTAAAAATCCATTGCATTTCATGGATTTAAATTGTCGAAATGGTACATTTTGTTAACGCACAGTGTTTCCTCAGGCTGTGAGTCAAGAATTTAAATGGAATTTCGCTAGAAGTGCATCAGTGTGTTAGTTCCTACGAATCGCAGAGGAAGAAGAAAGCGCATCAACACGAACATCGCTAACTTGCAGTGCGAAGTTTGCTACTCGCAATTCAACTTGCGCAATTTAAAATAATTTGCCGAGATTGTCCACCGGTCCACTCGTGCTGTTTAACGTGCATCCAAAATTGTCAAGATTCTTCTCAAACTAAAACCTGTCGTCAATGCACAGAAGAATCTTTACAATCTATTGAAATATACGGGTTATCAGCAATTCGGTTCTCTATGCAGAATAGTCAAGTCAACGGCCGGTACCATTAGTGGCGGTGACGTCATGTTAGAATATAAAGTTCACCTAATGTTTCAGGAAAAAGAACTGTCTGATATGCAAGAAGCGATCACCACTATCTGTAAATCAAATTATTATTATTATCTAATCATTAATTCCATCGGAAAATTCGTGGACCGCACTGAATTCGTGCGCTTCTCGTGCACCTGGGCACGCACGCCACGCTTCACGTGCACCAGGGCACGCACGCCTCGCTTCACGTGCACCAGGGCACGCACGCCACGCTTCACGTGCACCAGGGCACGCACGCCACGCTTCATGTGCACCAGGGCACGCACGCCACGCTTCACGTGCACCATGCAGGGCACGCACGCCACGCATCACACATTTTCAGGAAATATAGAATATTAAATGGAAAATTACCTGTTTGATCTCTTTGAAGTTTTATATTTTAAGGGAGCCTCTTGAACGACTTTTGATAAGTATTTTGTACATACAATAAATAAATCTATAAATCTAAATATTAAACAAACGAATATCAACTGCATACTCAATAGTCATAAGATAACACTGGTTATTTTCTTGACGAGTAATTGTGCATTCTCTTCTTATAACTAATGGCCTTCAAAGTTGGTGAATTCAATTCAAGGTCAAAATTGTAGTGTCCTAGAGTTTTAAGGCGCAATCTACCTTCCATGTCCGATATAGATTTAAAACTAGACATATTTTTCTCGCATCTTGCAGTAGATAAGGCTTAGAAATTTGTTTGAAGATTACAGAAGAGGAACCCCTTTGGGGGGACGGAATATCATCAAGTTGTTGAGATGACAATGAAGTCAGCAATCCCGGGCAAGAGAAAGAGAGAATTTGAATTCTATGTTCGCTTGTCGTATTCAACCTCAACTCATTTAGTGGAAATTATTCTTTGAAGCGTGATAAGTTGCTCAAGCTCAACAACGAAAAAAGTAAACGAGGTTTGTGAAAATCATAATCATGTCATTAGAGAGATAAACGTTCAATTAATAATGAAGTACTAGCATGATTGGCAGCTTGATCTTATCAGTCCCGTAACTTGAGATAGCAGCGCAATAAAACCTCATGACTCATGACTTTCACTGCAGCGATAACTCTCAGCGGCCTGATAGCGCCGCAGCAGTTCTTCATTGCGGTGCTCGCATGTAGCAGACATGTGCATATGTGGCATTTGATGACAACTTGGAAGCAATTAAGGGTGTCCTGAATATCGGAGTTAGAGAAATATTAATTTTTTTTAATCGAGTATATACAAATATTCAAAAGTTTTTGATCAATTCACTCATCGTTGCCTCGTATTATCGTTGTGCTCAATGATTGAATATCAAAATTTCTTATTATTTAAATGATGTCATATAATGAGATATATACGTGAAATAATATCATAACATTTATTATAATCATATTACAATTCAGTTAATAATAAGAGGTAATTATTATATTATAATACTTCTGCTGTTGTATCAGTCGGGTGTTAAGACGTTGAGTCAGACTCAGAGTTTGTCCCAAGTATTCCAATCCATAATAAGTAATGCAGAGACGGAAAGTACAGTGACTGAAAGCCATGTATTAATACTCATTAAAAAATAAAAACAGTTACTCATTAAAAAGGATAACTCATTGAAAAAAGAAAAGGAAGTATTACTCAGTAATTAAACTTCACTCCTAAAGAATGCATAGAGAATAACACAAGAAAGTTTTTCATATATCTTGAGCTGAGGTTCATTACCACCGAACCTTTTCATTACCCTCATATTAAAAAATTAAATCTTCTTTCCATTGCAAGAGAAATTTTCATTGTTTTGATTTCTTCTTGATAAAACAATGAAAAATGGAAATGAAGAATTATACCAAGTTATGTCAAAACTTTATAATCCCAATTTAAAATCTGCATTGTTGGTAATTTAAGTATTTTAACTTAGTCACACATTCATATTTAACGTATTCACAGGCAGCGAGGTAAATTGCCCTTTTCTACAACCCTCATTTCATATGGCACCATTTAATCAGTTATTGGGAGCTGTCGCTCACATAGATGAAAAATCGGAGTTCTTTCATATAAATGAATGGCTCATATTAAATGAATGGACACACACATTTTTTGTAGGTCGCACTGATACGTCCTGTTGACGGAAAAACTGAGTCCTTAAGGCCCACACAAGGGCCAGAAGGTACGCCACGCATTATCAATGATTGTTTTTAAAAATTTAATTCCAGCCTAAATTTTATGGAATGAAAATTAGTATTATTGTACATGAACGGAGTACAGGAAATTTGGCTTGTAGACAATACAGGTCTCAGTAGCTTATATGAGATTCACATCCACGAAGCACCACGTTGCAATGTTGACGTTAAAGTTTCAAACAAAGTACGACGATATTTAAGAGTCTTCGTCTCTCACCTGATTCAGGATTATGGAAGGCTACAATAGACTTCATTAAACCATAATAAGATCCTTCTGTGCCGTAATAAGTTCCAAGATAACTCAATTAAAACGAGTTGACTTTTCTTGGAGGAAAGATGTGATGTCGACCAAACAAGCGTATTAGATCAACAGATGCTCGGTCACATAACTATCGCTCTGTAGGTTTGTGTGAATAGTACCTACATTTTTGTTGGACATCACTCGATAATAATTACATGAAACTTTTAAACTCTTTACATGATGGCAAGTGCGATGATAGAGTGCGACGTTTGTAACGAGGAATTCGACACAGGCAACCACAAACCACTGTGCCTGACCTGCGGCCACACGTTTTGCTTTTCTTGCATTACACATTTTCTAGAACGCCCTGGAGATCAGAATTGCCCAAAATGTAGGGGAAAAATTTTCCTACGAATTGATCAAATGTTGGTCAACTACGCATTGATTCCTCCCGAAAAAACGGCTCGTCCACATCCCCCGAGCTCGCTGTCAGAGGCACCGTGCCTCCATCATGGGAAGGCGCTGGATTACCAGTGCGTGGACTGCATGGAACTCGTGTGCTTCACGTGCACCAGGGGCACGCATAAAAATCACGAAATTGAGTTAATAGACGACATACTTCAGGTGGATGAATCTGTTTTAAACCCGTGGACGAAAATACGGACCACAATACACGATAAACTCGGGCGATGGAATAACTTAGTCTCCGTATCAGACGATATTTTGAGTTTGATTGATGAAATTATAACCCTAAGGACTAAATTTCAAGGATGCAAGGATTCGCTGCTGGTCCAGCAAATGTCGACAAAACAAGACCTCCAGGCCTGGGATGCCCCGGCCACCGTTGTGAATGAGAACTGGCGACGTGAATGCAAGGAAATTCTTTGCCGTCTTAAATTGAAACCTCCAAAAAATATAGAGACAGAAGATATCAGGGCGAGGTTGTCTGCAGCTTTGAAGAAATGTGAATTGTTACAGGTGAGTAAAGTGCCTCTTGAGATAGATAGTTAAGAGTTGGAGCAGAAGTCTGCATTGATTTAAACTAGATAGCAGGTTTGGAGCAAAATCGGTCTTGCCCACCGCATGCCGGCAGGCGTGAAGCATAATTAAAACCGCAAATTCAAACAATACAATATAAATCTAGGAATAAATAATATATTATTCAAATGTGCTAGCTTTAAATGTATTACAACGATTTGTATACCATTCAACAAGCCGAAAGCCGAGACGAGCTAGCTAGAGATTCAATTTTATCTGAAAGGAATGGCATAAAATGAGAGGAGAAGCGTGAAGCGGGGAAATGATGACGTTTATCTGCACCACAAACGCTTTTTTACATTAATTCACTTTTTACAAACCCTTTGCAAACCCTTTCTTGTTACTGACCAACCAATATTTCATATAGAATAACTCTTCGTCTAATTAAAGCACAATATGCAAAGTTTCCGTGGAATTTCCAGATATATGAGCACGGTCAGCCCTGGACAGTCGCCAGCTGCGATGAAGGAGAGCGAGCTTTCGCCAGCCTGTCCAACAACATCAAGCCCAGTCGCCTCGTGGTGCTGTCCACCCACACCCGCCCCATCCCGGGGCTGGGGACGCTGCTGTCCTGCCTCGCCGCCCACCACACCGGCGACATCAGCCTGCTGCCCCTGGACTACTTCTGGAGGCCAGCAGGGCACTCGGATAGAGGCATGGGAGACACCATCAACAAATTTAGGTACATAGGTCAATATTTTGACAATTGAGAAAAATAATCGCAATATGAACGGGTGAAAATAAGGATTAAATGCCCTTTACTTATAAATATTTACTGGAATTATAGGAGATCATTGCAAGGAGGTTAAGGTGAGGAACCTTTTCTCACGAATAAATGCGATTTATGATCATGAAATCAGCGAAAGCAAGAAATAAAAAAATATAGTAATAAAAACACAAAAAGGATTATATATATATTTAAAAGGATTATAAGTCGATGCTGGTCCAGCAGTACCATAGTAAGTTTCAAGATAACTCGAGTAAAACGCGTTGACAATTATGGTACTGCGATTGTATTGATTTAAGTGGGTTTGAATTAAACAATCTTACCAATTTTGTGGGTTTCTAACCCGGACATGGGTTAGAAACCCGGACAAAATCGCGTCCGGTTGTGTAATCTGCAATTAGTTTGTACTTAATAACCGGACGCGTAAATAAATGAACTACATTACCGGACATCAAAAGAATGACAACCTCGTTAGGGTAGGGTTAGAGTTAGGGTTAGGTGTGTCTAAAACCCTTCTTTACGTTGTTAGAGACCGTTTTACTAGGGTTAGGTCTAGGCAGGTTAAGTTTTCTCACATTTGAAAAAATAATTAAAGTCCGGATAATTAGACATATATATATTGTTCAGTATAGTATATATATTAATATTTTCACTTATCTGGACTATGATTATTTTTTACCCAATGACCTTTTGTAAAATTGTGAAAAAGTAAAAAAAACTAACCTGGTTGGGCCTAACCTCAGTCGAAAGATGTCAAGCAACGTAATGAAGTGTTTTAAACACATTTAACCTCAACTATAGCCCTAACCTAACCCCTAAGCTTGTTTTCAATACTCCCTGTCATCCAAACTGTAGGTGGCAGGTGAGAGGGTGTCAATGTCGTGGTTGTTAGTCCAATAACGCCAATGTATCCCAAATGATGAAGTCTACAACCTTCTTTGAATCAAAATTTACAGATTACATGGGCTTCTTGGAGAACTCTCGCTTTTTGCAAGGTCCATTATTTGGGATAGTCCGGAGCTTGACGTTGTTGTCAAAGGTATCACCAAGCCAGTTGAATTCATCGACGATTTTGAGATGAAATTGCTTGTTTGAAATACCCAAAGTGGTAGTTGTTGGTCCAATTACTCCAGTGTAGTCTAAATTAGGAAGAAGTCTACAACCTTCTTCGAGGCAAAATTTGTAGTCTGCACCGGCCTCTTGGAGAACTCCCGCTTTTTTGCAGTGTCCATTGTAACGTATAGTTTGTCATTTTCTCACCAATTCACATATTCAGACCTTCAAGAACCAATTCAAGTTATCACTTTTTTCTTTTATTTTATTAAAATATGTTCATATTCAACTATAATCAGTTAAACTGGAAAATGCAACTTTCAATTGCATCTGCATCCAATAATCGGAACCAATCGCTTTACGATCACCTAATGAACTGAGTAAGAAATTTTGAGCAACTTCAAAGCTTATCGCTCATAAATGGAATGAAATATCTTATTTTATTACGATAAGAACAGAGTAAAAGAACAATGTGAATAAATTATATCAGTGCCCATGTCACATGTGCATTCTAATTGACTTTTTTCATAGATGCATTTAAATTTAATTCTACAGTTAGCTGTCGATGCAATTTATAAGTTTACTGATTAGTACAATAGTTGTTTCTTCTTCAATAGTTGTTTCAATAGTACATTAGCTGTATCTTCCTCATTCAGGTCTTAAGTCATCTCTGACGTGATCTTGTTGCGGCTTTCATTGTAACTTGAATGGACCTTTAAAATGAAAGTCAAATTTTGTGTAAACTCATGTTTTGTCTGCGGGAAATCGCGTGTGAGCATTCAATAGAAGTTGTTGGTGACTGGAACACAAGTTCCCATATTGGTGGCTGGAACACAATTATACGTTCGTAGCCCCAATATGAGTTGAGATTTTCAAGTTCCAAGCTCATAATTCTAAACCTGAAATGAAAATTTCGACATCATGAAAACTTCTTAATTAAGTTACTGTACCTTATTCTTCCGATTTGTTTATAAGTTATTTTTCTTGATCATATATTCTCTCATATTTTCCTGTGTTTACAGTGACCGCCTAGATACCATGTACGGCCCTACTGATCAAGTCGTGGCTTACTTAAACGAGCGACATCCCGCCCAAATGCTGAGTGGTATAGATTGTATCCTAAGATGAATTACTTTTTCATAGCAGTAATTACTGCTATGAATTTCTGTTTTATCTGTTGCAAGTCTTGGAATTTTTCAAGTCTTTCCTAAGAAACGGCAGTTTTTCCACAAATTTTTATCATCCTGTATGTTGCATCTTTTATTGTTGGAGCAAATTTGCTGGGATAAAATACAAACTGGCATTTATACATTTCATTTACTTTTAAATACTTTAATAAACAGAGAGATGCTCACAACTATCAATCATAAGTTGAGTTCAAGTAATTAACTCACACTAAAAAATAGTGTGAGCAAGATTAAATTAAAAGAAAAGCGGCAACTGATGAGGTTCACAGACACGTTTAAATAAGGGGCAAAATAACATATTCTAAAGATAAAATTGAAATTTTTTGGTAACTTACCGCGGATTTTGTTCGCAAGGTAGATTTACGGCTCCCAAAATCCAAACACGGGTAACCAGAGAGTGGCCTTGCAAGATCGGTGTGCGTTTTGTTAGAAACTACGACATCGGGACGTACGTAGCTTTTCCGAAACACATAGGTAAGTTCTCGAATATTTAACCGTAAGTTGAACCCTTAGTTGTAACTGATATTAGAAATTGTTAATTTGCAAAGAAGTAACCTCGCCGTTTCTTGGCAAGGATGAACGACGGTTGTGAACGAACAGTAGCACGGACACCACTCCAATGCATTGTATTATAAGTTATTACTTTTTTTTAGTTAATAACTACACTACAGTACAAGGTTACATAATTTACTGAGAGTATAACTTGATTAAACAAACACGTACCTGTCAATTCTTTATTCTTTCAATTGGCCCGTTGAAGAGCCGGAGGCTTTTATTGTTCAGCGCCCCTGCGGAGACAATGAACAACGCAAACTGACTTCGCATTTTTGGGCCTGGATGATCTGCATTTTGAGAAAGAAAATTTTATTCGTTAACTACACATCGCCACACACCATCAATGCAACCACGGTGCAGGATAAAAAAAACAATCAATGCAACTTTGAATCATTAGTAGCCTCGGTTAGAAGTCAATGACTTTGCGCTGCATTCTTACCTGTCATTAGTAAATTCTTGGGAGCAATCGTCAAAAATTGTGTCGGAAGCGTCATTAACGTCAAAATGATGGAACTTGGATTGACTTTGGATCACACAAATTTGTAATGCTGAACAGAAGGATGCATTAGCTGAGAAAATGTTTCTTGTTCAATTGAGTCCGGTCTGTTCCACAGACGATGCTTGCTGTGTACGAGGAACACCTCTCAACGTCAGCTCATATTTGAGGCAGCGCGGTTGTAGCGTCACCCGCTGGCACTTCCCAGACCTCTGCGACGAGGACTTGGACTGGATGATCGGCATTGTGCACCAATTCAGGCATTCTCGGTGCGTATGAATAAACTCAATTTTAATTAATTTGTATTTTCATTCTGGCAGTCTCTGTTACTCTGGCGCTTGCCATTCTAGAATTAAGAATTTGTCTCTTCCAAAATGATGTTGAAAGACACTTCAAATATTTGAAAAACATTTTTTGAATTAAAGTATAAAATAACAAGATTATGAAAAAAACATTCCAATTAACATATAAAATTTCATACATAATATCATGTGAGGTAATGAAGCCAAATACTTCATTAAATGCGCTTGCAGAATAGCCTCGAACTCTCTTTACTTTCAATATATAAGAGGTTTCATGTATATATAATTGGAGGCTATATCAATCTCCATTTTAAGCTGGTGTAGCCAATTCGAGTGATTCATTCAGTCATACATATTTACTTTGTGTCTATAAATTTTATGAAAATTCTGACTCAGATTTCCTGAAAAATCTTTTATTACTTTCTTATTTAATTGATGGCCATCTCAGCCTGCGTGTGGTCTTACCGAGAAATGGCCTCACCGCTACGGGCGCTCGTCGGATGTTCGAGAAGCTCCCCGAAATCCGGGAGGTATACCACGACCCTGGCGAGGAGCACTTGACGTCAGCTGGCAGTAGCGGTGCACCTGATCTCACCTTCATTGAGTTGTCAACGAACAACATCATTCAATGGATGTAAAATTCTGCTGTGTGGTTGTAGGTATGTGACGGTAGGAAACTAATACAGTATATATGATGCATTTGTTAAATATTCACCTCGAGTATTGAAGGCTTGAAGGGAGGAATATTGAAGCAATCGACAGGTTTTTCCAAACGGGAGGGACCAGGCAGAAATGTGGTGAATTGGCGTGAGTTAGAGCAGTTTTTTACTGATTATTTCAAGCGTGAATTCCATTTCATTTAGATTTCTTGTTTGAAAGTATAGGTAAACAATTTACTCTTCTGTAAAATTTTGGGATTATTTTAGTAAATGGTAAAGAAATGGAGGAAAGAATCACGTGAAAAGGTGAAAATTTGAATGGTATATAATTCCACAAAGGTTTACCTTAGTATAAATAAGTCCCATAAAATACACGTAATATTTACCAAGTACCAATAATATTTACAAAAAAATGTATATTTTTATGACATTTTATAATAATTGTGTATTTGTTTTAGCTTCGAAAGAGAATAAACAGAAATATTTGTAAAACAACATTGATTGAGGATAATCGACAAGGCTGTTGATCTATTGGTATTTTTCAACCTACGGCATCTATGTCTATTTGCTTTTTTATTTAAAAGAATCTAAAAACTTTGAACATTAAGCTTCAACGTGGAAGAATTTTTTCAGTAGCATAGATGTTCAAGAAGAGTTTTTTTTTTCAAATAAAAACATGATATTACTTAGATCCATGTTTAACATTCGTTATTCAACTTTGAATGTCCAGTAAAGAACTTTTTAGTGTACACAATTTTTGAACCGGCATTTGTTGCCAAGTTTTCTCTAAAACTGTCATAAATGGGAAAATACTAGAAAAATATTTTATAAATATATAAAAAAAACAAATTAATTCACTCGAAGATTTACAAAAAACCCTGCATGGTAAAAGTGACTAAATGAAGTGAAAGGAATCAATACGAAGGTAAAAAGAAATACTGAAATTCTTTCTAACGAAAATTTCAGGTCTTTAATTATTACTAAAAATTGTATACTTTTCAGTTTTTTTATGCAGTTGGCGGATCGCAAATTCCGGGCAAGATAATTTGAGACCTGACCTGCTCTTCAAGGCATTATCACTGGCGGCCATGCGGTGTTATGCCAAAAAAATTGTAAAGGAAATATTTTACAAAATCATTTTATTTATACGGATTGATTTTTGAATCATGTTAGGTCTATTGTGTTTTGTGCCTTTAATCGTATAATAGCACACCAGTGGTTTACGGGCAAGGATATGGTTTATATTGCATTATATTGTTATCGAAAATTGTTATTGTAACTTGTGACATTTTTTTCAGTGATTAAATTTTATACAGTTCAAGTGATATACCCTGGGGTCACCAGCCTATTACAATGAGACTTCACGAGTGATTAACTTAAAATAATGAACGGAATAAATATTCACGGTTAAATTAAATTATTGAACAAATCTCATGTTTTTTTATTCCAGTAACCATGTCAGCGTCAAGGGTTTGTGAAGTGAAGAGTTTGTTGTTATTGACTTGAAGCGCCAGTCGCGTCGTTCCCTCGAAATCTTCGTAACCTCGTTACCAAAATACACGTTTGACTTCCACGTCATGTTGGCCAAAACTGATTTTGCGGCAACCGTGCATTAAAATACGTTTGGCATTTTCTTTAGTTAAATTTTTTAAACATTTGTTGTATATTAATATCTTCAGAATAATAATTATATACGCAGGCTGACGCTAGTTGCAGGAGTAAGCCAAAACTAAAACCTTTGCTGTATGAACTACGTGGCAGCATCCTTAATCATTCGCCTTAGAAAATAGGAATATAATGAGGACAGAATGCAGTGAAGAATTATATGAATGAAGATACTAATATCCCTGGCAATGTACGTAAGCGGAACCTGAATACATTAATAACATAGAAAATCGCGTGTGGTAAATGGAATTACGAAGAAACTTTTAAGAAAAGCCAACACACACTAAGAGACTTAGAACACTTTTACTTGGTAGCTATAATATTGAATTGAATAAGATTATCGAGAAGCGTAATTTTGGTTCCTACCTATTGGCAAACACATAGAGAAAACGTATGATTATTTCTCACGAGAAAAATAATTTTTCTAACAGTGAACACGGACGAAATTTGGAAACATGGCTGTTTTTTATCGCTTAAACATCTTCTCACCTTGTAAACTCGACCTCGCATCAAAGTGTTAATCGTTAAATCGTTTGAAATTTACACACATCAAGCAAACATTTACACCATCACTTCTCACAATAACGTGAATGATGGACCAGAACATATGAGTGTTGACCTCTTCTTCAGCTGCCCCCTTCATCCTGATGGCCCACCGAGTAGCATGGATACGACGACGCCTCTCATCAGCTGATCCTCCTGCATCACAGAGAATAGTCATGTAAAGATAGATCCTTGTAATGCAAACATTCCAGAGTAACTCGCATGGAAAATATGTTCATGAATAAAGAAGTGTAATAACAATTGGTTGCATGGCCTTGCCGTGGCCGGGTCGTAATCTCGTCGTTTCATGCTACCGGCTTGATTATCTCATGACAACTAAAATATCCTCACGCCCGCTTGACGGAGCAGCTGCAGTTATTGACTGAGTTTTGTGAGGGTAGAAAGCAATGGATGTATCAGTTCAACCGTTTCTAAAATGAAATTATTATTCATAACTATTTAAATTCAACTCTATATTTTTCCCAAACTTTGAAATTTATTCACTTTAAAGTAGAAAACACTGAATTAGTGTTCATAAATAGAATTAGCATTCATAACTTTCAAAATTCCTCTCAAAATTTCTCCTAAACCTAGAAATAAATTCACTTTAAAGCGGCAAAAAGTCTGTTATAATTTTGCGAGCATCAGTTCAGCCATTTCGAAAATGGAAATAGCTTTCATAAGTAATCAAATATAACTTGAAATTTCTCGTAAACCTTGAAATTCATTAAAGTCAAAGTGGAAAACACTTATAATTTCACGAGTAACAGTTCAGCCATTTCTAAAATATAATTACTAATTATAACTTTTTAAATCCAGCACGAGAGTTCTTCCAAACAATAAATTATTCATTTCAAAGCGCCACAAAACCTTATAATTTCCCGAGTATCCGTTCAGCAGTTTCTGAAAAAGAATTGGTATTCATAATGGTTTAGATTCAACTCGAAAGTTCTCCCAAACCTATAAAGCTATTCCCTGTAAGGGAAATTCATAAATTATCAGATTTTTGTCGCGGTTTAAATTATTTTCCGTTAAACGGTATATCGTTACCGGTAAAGTTGGCTACCGTGTCGCGTGTGCTGACGTGGCATCCCCGGGCTGAAGACCCATATTCATCGTTTCGTTGAGACTTGGTCGGAGCGCACCTTCCTCTCATTGTGCTATAGTGACTGTGTAGCGTCCCTGGTAGGATCGATTTCTTGCCTGACCAACAAGTAAACGGCTCCTACGTAGGCCGACGGCTGCGGTGATCTAGGGAAGTGTGCGTCAATTATTCAAGTCTCTACCGGTCCCTACACCCATGGTTGAATTAATACAAGGTTGACCCACGCGCAGCTTCTCTTTGCGGATGTCGTTTCCATTAATCCCACATTTATCAAGAGGATTGACTTTACAAATATCTGAACCGTAGCTGAAACATGTTCCTGAGAAAGTTATATTGGTTTTGTGCGTCGTCATTATATTCGCATTTGTTAAAATTTCCATGAATTGATTTCCTCTCCGATTCTTAGCGTAAACAATTATTCTGACAACAAAGCTTCTTCTGAATTGCATCGCACGTGTACGCATATAAGCATGATATCCGCCGCTAATACATTATATTGAATTTCAAATTTCAATAATAAATCGTCTTCATTTTTGTATATACCTAAAGGTTTCAGTTGGTCACTAAAATTAGTACCTATATAAACTGCAGAAATATGCCACTAATAACTTACACGCAGTTATGGTATCGGGCCACAAGTTATTATATACAAGCTCTCCCGTTAACTTCCCACAGCTTACCGTGTAAAATGAACAAAAAAACACATGAATATTTTATCTTAAGAAACCTTGTTGATTGATGGCGTTTGTTGTCAAAATTACAACATTTTTTGTATTATATTTTCTACAATTAGTTTCGTTCATGTTGAGTTCAAAGGACGTTACAGGTTTTGATTTGGGGTGAAAATTGCCACATAAATCCTAGAATAGTAAAGCTCTGATTCTCTTAATTGAAACATTTACCATTGTCATTATCGAGCCAATTTCGAAATTGGGAAATTGAAATAGTTATGGCTTATATGATTTTTTTTGCATAGCTCCTCGATCCTTACCATTTGTGTACGATTGTGCTTCAGACTTCGTACAATTTTACAGCCGGACTTGCGACCTGGCTTGCGGCCGGTCTCCAAAATTATACACAAACACAGCCTATATGAATGATCTCCTAAACAAATGAACGTAGCTTACTGAAACTCTACACGTGTACTTTTTAGAACGTAAAGGTTATGCCTAGCCCGTGTAAATTTTTTCGATTTCGTCCTCGTTCTCGACTTATACGGTCATACGTGGAATTCAATACATGAACGTTGCAATACACAAAGATACACATTCACTGAACATTATATTCTCAGTACAGTTGAGATTTTTGTTGTGTTCGTGATCCGCACCTCTTCCCAATAACTTGACGAATTTCTTATAAATTGTTTTTTCGTGTCAAATGTATGTGAAGTTTGGTGAAGCTATTTAGGTTGAAAGAACAATTCAAGGGCAGGGTGGCCCAGTGGTTAAAGTTCAGAGTACCAAGATTGGCGCAGAGAGGCGCGGGTTCGATCCCAGCTCTGTGCACCAGTTTCTGGTCAGAATCGGCGAGGAGGCCGGGTGGTTAAGCACAGGAGGATTGAAGCAGTGAGTTGCGAGTTCGAGACCGCAAAATACTGTGAATATTCTGCGACAGCCCTATGGCCTAATAAACGCTGAAACCGTTATTATTATTATTATAATTATTATTATTATAAGGATACACTAAAAGCTCTAAATGTTTTGACATCAAAGACTCACCCTGGAACCCTTGCTCGACTCGTTACACAAGCTGTCAATTTTCCTTTATCAAATTATACTTAATTTTTAAACTATTTTAAAATAGTGCAACAAGATCAGTTCCGAATGACTTTTCTTTTGAATAACCTTAACAATTGTGATGCGATTCCAGTGCACTTGTAATACCCAATACCCAGACTTACGTAGAGGCAAATCTGAGCTTCGATGTAGGCTATGAGTATATCATGGCCGAAAATTTCACATAAATAATTTTATCCATGTTCACATTTATCTAAAGACAATAGTGTGTTGAGAGATGTAGTGAACAACTTGCTTACTTCAATTCATTATAATTAAACAAACGATTTTCACGATGCAAACTTCGGATGACAGGCATGCAGCATGACTACAATGATTTAACCTGACTAAAATTAGCAAATTGATGAAGTACAAGTCAGGAATTGAAAGTTCAAGAACAGGTTTGAATTATTGAATTTTCAATAACTATATGTCATAGGATTTTTCAAATGATAAGCGAATATTCGGATGAGGAACATTTGTTGGTCTATACTATAGTCAGTCCTCAATTAATGCAAAAGAAAATGTGTATCTGGATGACTCGTGCATAAAGTTTAATGACAACTCGTTTTCATGGTAAAAATCCAACAAAAGTAAGCCGCAAGTAGCATCCAGTGCATTTTTATCTTTCTTTATGCGTATTACGTACGAGAGTTTACACACCGATGTGTATCTATAATGATAATCATGGCTGAATTCCTGGCTAGAATTGGACGTCAGTTGTAATATGATGTGTACACCTGGCTTAATCAAACGTGTGGCCGTAAGCTGACGACGTATCAACTGATACTGTGAATCTGTCTTGAGGCTACGAAGGAAACGTGTTTCAGGGCTTGCAACGTACGCCTGGAAACTTCTTCGTTGATATTAGCCAGAGACTTGGCCACGCTTTTATCAAAGTGAAAGTTCTTATCATTGATTGTATTGCCTGTGCGAAGCTCTGATAAAATGGGTGAACACTGTGACCAATTTTGAATTTGCTAGAGACAGAGAGCACTCAGAGTATTACAGTGCCACCATTCATCAAGTATGAGAGAAGAGGCTGCTGGCTAATGATGGGGTCTTCTACTGAGGATAACACTAAAACTGTGGCCTTTTCATGTGCTCGATTTTTTTTTCAAACGAAAATATTTCGCTAATAATTATTCTTCGCTAAATTAAAAACGTTTCTTGGCCTCCTGGGAATAAGTAGCGAATATTTCACCAATCGGCAACACACCAGACTCCGCCATATTATCATCACCTGTCAGGTGAAAATGTTAATACCATTCGTCCAGGGATATTTCCTTATTGATGCCTTCCTTTTTGGAAGATAATCTTCACATGCGATATGTTCATGAGCATTTCCTTGTATTAGCCTTCCCTGTTTATCAAGTCACGCCCTTGGTGACGTCAAATAGCGAAGCTATATGAGCTCTGCCCAGACCCGGAAACCTCAGTCATGGGCCGAGAACAGTCGTGTGTAAGCCCTTAAATTGATTATCCATTTTAAAGGATAGTAAAGTCTACTGGAGTACGAACCCTAGACGAACGCGTTAAAGTTCTACTCCGTTAGCACTCTGTCCCTATAAACTGTAAGCCGATATATTCTCACTAAGCATAAGTATCTAATCTGTACTTAACTTGCGCCTCATTTATCCTCATTTGTTTACGGTATCGGAACCTACCTCAGGTAGTTTATAACTATTTAGATACGCCTAAAACGTGCATAGAAAAGAACGTCGTACACACAGACATCACGAGGTTAATTTGGTCGAGTTCTTTAATTGATAACAATTTCTTTGTTATTAAATTTTTTACTGTGAACATGCAGTTTTATTTCATTTAAATTTGATGGTCGAAAGTAAATTCGTTTCACGTGACAACTACTGAAGAACAAATATAACTGGAAATAATTTTTATGCCTTAAATAAAGTTAAAATCAAAATGTTAAACCCAATCGCTCTCTAATAAGTGACAGGGTATGAAATAAAAAAAATATTCTTACATATAACGATTGCAAATGAATGCAAGCTGGTTCATCGCATGATGACTTACAAAGACCGTAGCAGGACTGTGACGTGACGATGAGACGAACCTCTAAGGAGCATTCATCGAAATGATGCCCAAAGAGCGGGCGCGTCATCAGTGATAAGCAATAGTCGACTTCAAGTCTTCGAGCCCTGCGATGCAGTGCGACTGTTTGCACAATTAAAACTTCGAACGTTTTTTTTGAAACATTCTCTGGCATTTCAATTGTCACAGACAGACTAAACAAAACTGCACCTCGTGAAATGGAATGTTTTGTGGCTGCTGAGTGCTAATGACTTCCATAGCGAGAATTGAAGATATCGGCCCCCTGCATAGTATGGCGATACGTTTGTTGTGGTATCCAATGACTACGGCAATGAATTTAACCCAATATTCAGAATTCAGCATGCAAATAAATAGAAAACGGTAAAATATGTTGTGTATATTGATTCTCAGTTGAGAGATTAATGCGAGCCATTGAAGGCAACAGATCGACATCCCTATATAATTACGGGATCAGAAGTTAGAGGTTTTGCATTAGAGGGTCGGTGCTGAGGAGGCCGAGTCTGTAGTGTGGCTCATTCGGTCAATATTCACATACTGCAATACTGAAGTTGACTTGCACTTTCTGTACCATATTAATATGTAATGCATAAATGTAATGCACGCATATCACAAATAGTAATAAAACCATCGCAAGACCAAAAGGAATACTAATCTTATTCAAAGCGTCCTGCCGATACGATGATCATCAGTGACCGAACTTTTTTCAGTTGCAATATGCTCATTTTATGTGTATTTTCGTATAGATTGAGAATATCTGCGGCTCTCAAAAAAGGGCACTCCATAAAATAATTCGGTGATAGATGATGGCCAAACTGATGCCTAAGCCATTAATGAGGAGTTCTAAGGACCCGGATCGCCACATCCATCGTTCATTCTACCGACGTCAGCATTAACGTCATCCGAATCCACCATCTGCTGACGATATGTTACATGCATATGCATGTAACATATCAAAATAATTATTCATAATTATTATGACATAGTGAATTATTATTCAGAATAATTTGATAAAGTCAGACCTCCCAGAATCTTATTAGCTATCAACTCATAACTACTGAACGCTTTTCTGACGTCCTGAGTACCTGCAAATAATTGCATGTATCCCAGACTGAACTATTCTCACCCCCGCCGCCACAAATATCGCGCAGCTCATGCAGTTCAGTACCTTGAATACACAATATAATAGATTCATTCAATGCCGAATGAACAGGAGTTAATTTTTAAATTTATGAGGAAACTATCCACTCTGAAACTGCAATACAAATTCAAGTTCAGTGATATGCAAATTTCTATAACCTGAGGTCTTCGGTTCCAACGAATGCAGTGAGATTTGAATGTAACAACGTAACCGTTTTTTCTTTCCTTTTGGAAGAAAAGGAAAATTATTTTCCAATCAGATATTCCCTGAAAAAACAAGTTGCTGCTGTCTTACATTTTTGAATAGCTTTCTTACATCTTCCAACCACCAACGCAATCGTTTGAAAAGTTTGCTGCTTGGCAAGGGATTATATCATATTCTCTTCAACTGACTCACCATATGCATTGCTTGACAATATCAATGATGAATATGAAGCGGAAAAAGCTTGTGTTTGACTCACAAAACATATTTCCTACACAGCAGATCGTGGACGTTTACTGGTTACGTGTGGGTAGAAAAATCGTGAATGTAACTCAGTCTTGAGCGTCACCATTTATACCGCAGAACTATGGGCAGTCAGACCTTGATTTCCGCTCCTTGAAGAATTGCTTGGTTTGCTTGAATACTCATGCTTGAATAGCAAGAATTAATTGTGGATTCTTCAACAGTTGTGGTTGCTGTGAGCGGAACTAGCAGCGAAATGTTCTATAATCAAATTTTACCAAATACTAGCGGTAAAATTTACAACTTTTTCTTACTATTCAGATAGAGTCGGAATGAGAAAGCTCTGTACTTATATTATGTCTGTTTATATCGCAAGTTCAAAAGGAATTTAAAAGCGAAGAAAACGCCAAGTAAATTCACCATATCGATATTGAAAACGTTTTGGAGTCCAGCTCCATCGTCAGTTCGACAATCTAAAATTGAAAACAATAATTTTACAAGTCAAAATTCGATATGGTGAATTTGCTTGTCGTTTTCTTTGATTTATAAAGAAGTTATTGCAAGTTGTGAAAATAGGATTAGTAGGCTGCTCCTAGTTTTTGGCGAAATGATTTTCGAAAGTTATTTACCCTTATTTTAACTTCATTGGTTTTCAATTTTTTAACCGTTCTCATATCTCATTGCATACGGTGGCTTCCAAGACCTCATATAGGAGATTGTACATTACTGATAACTCGTTGACTTTTTCTATTGCCGTTTCCCAATGGGTAGTTGCTACAAACGACTACAAATTACCTGTTGTTCATTTATCAATGAATAAATCCATTATTTCGTTCATGTTATAGTCATAATACGTGACTATGCTGAACAATGTTCAAGTGGTTGAGAATGAGAATAGTTTAGTCGGGGATGCAATTGCTTATGAAGACGCTCCATCAGACTTTAGTGTTCAGTAGTTACGGGTTGGCGACTAATGCAACTTCAGTGCTAAGCCTTCTTTCAATTCTAGTAATCGCAATTCTTTTTGAATCTCTCGCCGCAAATAAGCGGATATGATAAATAGCGGAATTAAGTAAAACGAAGAAGTGACGGGTCGATCCTCCATGTGCACGCACGAAGCACGATTTATATCAAAAAATTCATATTGATTCGAATCAAACATTTCGAGGTGGCAATCGGTGCGTCATGAGGCGCCTCTGTTCTATAGTGGCGCGCTCTTCAATACAGATATAATTGAGAAATGCCAATCATAATTGCAGGGGATCTATTGTAATAACAATCCCCACACTCTCCTGGTGCCGGAAGTTTTCTGGCGAGAGCTCCGAATAAATTAATTTCCCCCTTGAATGTAACTCATTCATGAGGGTCGCGATTCATTGGCCTAAACCAAGGGCACCTTGATTTCTATTCATGGATGAATAAATTTGGTGAGCTTGAGGCGTCCACGAGATTTATTCTTATTCACACTCAGCGGAGTAATAATAAATTTTTATTTGATCGGAACTAAAGTTTGAAAATATGAACTGAGTTTTTGTATGTTCAGATGTTAATGACTTATTATACACGGTGTAGTAGGACTCTAGGTATCGCGTTATCAGCCACGTTGTGGGCCTGAGGGTGTTTCTTGCAATTGGGTTGAGGAAAACAAGGAATTTGTGATGGTCTCCACCTCCTCTACAACCATCCCAATCCACCTTTTTATTTGACTTTTCCTCGTTTTTATTTAACAATTTATTGAACAGAAACACAACAAGAACAATGTATGCACAGTTGGCAGAAAAGAAATAGAACCAGCGCAAATCCGAGGCACGGGGGTCTATCAACCTCAAATAATGGTATGTACCAGTTTGCCCGTTTTATCCAGTCTGAAAAGCAAAATATTGAATTAACAAGATAAACCTAAGGAGTGCTCTAAATCCATAAAAAATACCAGTTACAATGGCTTTAACATGATTAAGTTAGTGAAGCATATCAAGCAGTATACAGTCTTACTTATGTCAACACTGAAATTTATACTCCTGCTTTAATTTCATACTTTGATCTCATATGTCGCTGCGTCTCAGGAGAGCGGGGTTTGCAGGACCCCTATAGTGGGAACAGCTATATTCCTCGCAGGATCAATGGCTTCCCACAACACCGGGAATACATCTTCCATGTCGGTATCATGCGTTGGCGATGCATACAATAATGAAGTTACTTGAGCGAGAAAAGTTTTAGGACAAGTGTCAGAAAATCAATTTAAAGATGATATCTCAGACGACTCCTGAAATGAATGAATGAAGACTCCAAGTAATCGGATAAAAACACATGGAAATAACCGAAATTATATGGGATTCATTTCAAAATCTTCCAAATTGATCGATTGATCACAAGTTGCTTAAAGGGTTACTCAACAATTTCTTTAGGGTATAAAGATTATACTCAAATAGATATGTTAGCGATAAAAAATTCGTTCCCCTTTTTGGCCAATTGTTTCATGTTATTATAATACGAAATATTCTAGTGCGTAAGCCACAAGTTGCATCCAGTATAATTTTGTCATTCTTTATTTGTATTACGTACGACAGTTTACACACCGATGTGTATCTATGATGATAATCATGGCTGGAGACCTGGCTAGCATTGGAAGACAGTTGTAATGTGATGTGTATACCTGGCTTAAACGTATGACCGTAAGCTGAGGACCTATTAACTGATGCTGTGAATCTGTCTTGTAGCACACATGCAGTGAATATTTGCAATGATGTTTGTGACTATTAGAGACAAGCAAACCACCTTTCATCGCCTCCAGCCTCGTCGTCCTCAACCTGCGAGGAACCTCAACAAGATTACGAGCTTCAAGGCGGGCAGACGCATACATAACAATGTGGATATTAATCGAACGACAATTGAAATGAGTCAGCCATTACTATTTACATTGAATTTATCTGCACGCGAATGCCTGCATCCAAAACGAACGAACGGCACCTCTCGCACTACTCGACAGTCGTGAGTAGCAGTTTCTTGGATATTCTCGTCATTTCGACAATCGCAAAGCAATAAAAAATATAACATAGTTAACCTTTAGTAATAATTATTAAATAAGCATATATCTGAATAAATACAATGACTGTATAATAAAAAATGAATCCACAACTAATAATATTGATATTAATCACTTCCCACCTAACATCATCGACGCACTGCGCGCAGCGATTGCACAGCTCCGCACAGCACAATTACTGCCAAAGCGCTCCTATCCTAACAACACAAACGACAACCTCACTTGAACTCGTCGCACGCAAATATGAAACCCTACAGACAGTGTAAATTGACTAATCCCCTACTTATTGATGAGTAAGAAAAAGAACAAGCCGGTTTGATGACCAATAATATTGCTTTAATTAATTAATTCACAAGGCCTCTGTGTCATATATAAGCTCTCAGACGCCAATTACCTACTTAGCCGTCGCCAGGAGGGCAACATCCAAAATTATATTTTTCACTTTGTGGAGGCACACATTCTACTCTTACTCGAATGATTGGACTCCATTTTGCTCACTCTGAACAGATGACGCCAAATTTGACCGGTAACTACGCTACTAACACTTTACACCAGCTTAGCACTATATAAGCGTCGGCAGACAATCATGGCTGCACAGCCAAAATTATTCAAAAAATAATTTGTGCCAAGCAGTGCGTTCAGAAACGTATTTAATATTATTGTATTATCAACGCACAAGAGTACAACAAGTGACTTTCACTGACCATTCATATGATCATCTGCGTAGAAACATCGAGCCTATATGATTGAGAGCATGTAGGAAATATGTTTTCACACATTAGGAGAACCTCGTAAAGGCAGACTTACTTCGTGACAACGTAGACAACATGAATAACAATGAACATTTATCTATGGAGAGCAGTGAGTTCACAGACCCAGTGAACATTATCTCCGTTCAGCGCATCGTAATAAGCGACTATTGAACGAATTTAAAATTACGGGCATAACCAAATTAACCTTGCAAGAATGATTGATATTAGCAAATAAGTTTACAATAGCTGAATAATAATTAGTTCAATTATTGATACTGTCAATTACAAATCCGGAATAACAAATTTCACTTTCGAAAAAATGATGATAAATAAATATTTAGTGCGAATTGATAAATATTTTCTTTCTGCACATATTTTCTTCGTCAGTAAACGAACCTGCAATCCATTTTTAATGGAAACTATTTAACTATTTTAGGTCCTAGCAACCGTGTCTTCTCATACTGTAATCTTGCTGTTCATTATTCCTGCCAAGGTGGATTACTTTACATTTGTCAGCGTTAAAACGCAGCTGCCACTTATCAGCCCAGTCAACCAGCCTGTCAAGATCTCCTTGCAACTGTACTTTTTGCGACGTATTCTTCACTGTATTATAAACTTTTGTGTCGCCAGCATACATCGAGCAAACGCTAGACACAGCTTCTGGCAGATCGTTTATAAACGCAACGAATAAAGTTCTACAAGCGTTTTCTTTTGAACTCCTGAAATGAATTGTGTCTTTTTCAATAAAGTTATTTAGTTTTCTATTCTTCTCCTTATTAACTTGAAATGAGTTGATTAAGTAATAATTTAACTTGATTAACTAATGATTCAACCACGTCATATGAACGAAAATTTTTTTCCTACACATATTTTTCTTTGTCAGATAACGTAGCTGCCATTAGTTTTTGAGGGAAACTATATCATCTATAATGTCTCCGTTCCGGCACAACGGCATTGAGTCCAAAATAAGTAAACATATTACAGAATACATTATTCAGAGACTTGTAAATGATGCAGGAATAAATATGTTTGTGATTATCTTCATAATGATTGAAATACATGTCCGAATTATAATGATGAACGATTAAATATTCGCGTTTGCCTTTTGTCGGAGGTGTGTACACTGTTTAAAACAAAAGAATTTAGTCTTTATACTGGCCAAACTGTTTCTTTACAATAAATTGTCTGTAATTGTTCATTGGAAAAAACACTTAAAAATACTGAATAAAACTTATAATAAATCGGAAAAAATTTCGACCATTAGGACTTTCCCTTTTCTCGCAGGGCTAAGGTGGCCCAGTGGTTACAGTTCTGACTACCAGGATTGGCGCAGAGAGGCGCGGGTTCGATCCCAGCTCTGTGCGCCAGTTTCTGGTCAGAATCGGCGATGGAGCCGGGCGGTTAAGCACAGCAGAATTGTGGCAGTGAGTTGCGCGTTCGAGAACGCAAAAAACTTTGAATATTCTGCGATCGTAAGATTCGGCGACAGGCCTACGACAGGCCTTAAGCAAAGTAAAGTTTATGCAGTGAGTTGCGAGTTCGAGGCCGCAGAAAGCTGTGAATATTTTGCGATGATAAGATTCGGCGACTGGCCTACGGCCTAATATATGCAGAAACCGCTATTATTATTATTATTATTATTATTATTATTATTATTATTATTATTATTATTATTTTTATTATTAATGAGTAACATTTTACCCATTAGACGTTATTTGTGTCCTTGATGACGTCTTTCAATTGATATTCACATAACTTAAATGATAATTTTGTAAATAGTGCGCCAAACAGGATAGTCATTATTTAGTAATCAACTGAGCCATTATCATTTATTATCGTTATCATTATAATTTTCACTGTTCCATTTACCACGTTTTGCTGTGCTTAATTTCTCATCAGTAACAAAAAGACATCCTTGATCATGACGGTGTCTGAGGGAGAAGATGAGTGTGAATATGAGGAACAGGAAGAACTTCTGTTTCTGGACCTCAAGGGAGTTGTGCAGTCTGAGATCACTCAAGAGGCCTTGAATAACTTCAAGTTGATGGACATTCACACACCAAATATTATACAGATTGGTGGACTAATATTCCAAGGAGGCTTTGAAGCAGCCGTGGGAACAGCTGTGTTTTATCAAGAGCAGCCACAGTCAGCATCAACTCTGCCTCCCCTGCCCGTGTTTGCCAAGAGGCCCAAGAAGATGCTTCAGTATGCCTACAAAGCGCATAATATGATACAAATGAAGCGCATTTTTGTTAAACCCTTCAAGGAAAATAGTGAAGCCCAACTGCTTGGAGATGATTGATGTTCCAGTAGTCGAGGAAATATGAATGCTATAGGAGCTGATATGAGATTACCTGCTGCCGTGCTCTAATATTAATAGTTGTAATATTGGTAACTATTGTTAATAGTTGAATAATATCGACATCTGATATGGATTGGCAAGTGTCAAACATTCTAGTGTGGTCAACTATTCCTTTTATTACTTATGCATTGTTTACATACGATCATTAAAGGATCTACTTAACTGCAATTTAAAAAAAACTCTGGAGCAATAAAAAATAGAAATTTTGCTATTAAATTAATTTTTGAGGTAAAATGAACAGATTCTGCTGTGCAGTTGCATGCTAGATTGTAGGTTATGAGCTTCGTTGTAATGGTTACTCTGCCTGTTTGTAACCATGTTTTAATGTTTTGCGCTGCTAACTATTTATATATACTGTCGAGTTTAGGTACACGCGCTTGTTTGCAGTATCTTGGCTCAATCTCTCTCCATACCTACCACGATTTTTGTTGATTTTAAATTTCCTGATATATGTTCTTTTGCTTAAACTTCTTTTGAAATCACGTCTGGCATAGAATAGTTGTCAGTAGCAAATTATGAAGTTTTCTACAAATGTTAGGCGGTTGATTAGTTGGTGTGACTAAATGCTCAATCAATTGAAGATCAAAGAGTTAAGTTAACTTGTATTGTTATTAGCTTTACTCACTAATTCATTGTATCCAAATTAGACTACAGTAAACGTAGCAGATGATGTGTATAGAGGCCAAGAATGTTCGCAATCATTGAGTTATCTCTGTCAAGTTTCCTTACAAATACAGGTACAGTATTTCAGTACAGTATTTGTAGCAAATACTGTAGTTTCACTGGAGAAACTTGCTTGTATAAGAGGGATAGTTAACGCAAACGTGCCGAAGTATAATGTTGCTTTGATATCGTTTATTATATACTATAGCTACGTATGCGAGTGAGTATACGTATGTATACTCACTCTGATCTAATCAACTGCACGTAGTGTTGAGTTAAAAATGTTTGAACGATTAAATATTCGTGTTCGATCCCAGCTCTGTGCGCTATTTTCTGGTCAGAATCGGCAAGGAGGCCGGGCGGTTAAGAGAATTGTAGCAGTGAGTTGCGCGTGCGATACCGCAAAAAGCTGTGAATGTCCTGCGATGGTATAGGAATCGGCGACAGACCTACGGCCTACTAAACGCTGAAACCGTTATAATTATTATTCGTACAGTAACCTTTTACCCGTCAGCCGTTATTTGCGTCCTTGATGACGCCTTTCAAATGATAGTCTTACATGAAAATTATGTTAATAATGTGCCAAACAGGATAGTAACCCTTTTGAATAAACATTATTTAATAATCAAATAAACATTATCAAAATAGTGTCCTATTAAAACAGTGAAACACAGCACGCTAGTTCACTATTTACCAAGTGGCCTAAAATCAATCCTAAGCCATCATAACAACAAATGATGTATGTAACAAGCACATGCGCATAACATTCATAATTACATTTGTACACATTACATGCACTAGAAATAGTGAGAGGGAAGTACTCTAGAAATAGTGAGAGGGAAGTACTTGTTGCAATAGAGCTACGAAATATCCGAAATTAAGGTAAATATCACAATAAAATAGTAAAGAGCGTCAGTCACTGTTCTATTGTAACCAAATTATAAAATGATAGTTTCCATCCAATGCAGTTTAAATTCTTTTCTATAATTTGGTCTAATTTAGTTAATGGATATAATCAAATTCTTGAAAATATATCGACAGGATTTATATTTTCGAGCTCTCTTGATACTACGTCTATTTTTGCCACTGTATCATCAATAAATCTCTTTTTACACATTGAAAGTTATAGAAGAGTTTTCATTGGAACTTGGAAATTAATTGTGCCTTTTTCTCTAAGGTTCATTTTGTTTCCTATTTTCTATCTTATTAACTTGAAACGAGTAGATTAAATGATTTAACTTGATTAAATAATTATTTAACTACGTCTATAAACAATAATATTTTCTTTCTACACCTACTTTCCTCTGTCAGAAAACGAACCTGCAATTCAATTTTGAGGGCAACTAAATCATCTCATGTCTCTGTTCCGGAAAGGCGGCATTGAGTTCAAAATTACGTAAGAAGGCATAAATATGATTGTGATTATCTTCGTAATGATCGGAATACATGCCCGAATTATAATGATGAACTATTAAATATTAGCGTTTGTCTTTTGTCGGATGTGTGTACACTGTTTAAAACAAAAGAATTTAGTCTTTATTTCGGCCAAACTGTTTTCTTTACAAAAATTATCTGTTATCGTCCATTGGTAAAAAAGCTTCCAAAGACTAAATCAAACTTATTATAAATAGATAAAAAAATTCCATCATCAG
Organism: Hyalella azteca; assembly: GCF_000764305.2. NCBI lineage: Eukaryota > Metazoa > Arthropoda > Malacostraca > Amphipoda > Hyalellidae > Hyalella > Hyalella azteca. The sequence goes on along the minus strand of NW_025935690.1, from coordinate 22,381 downwards.
GCCTTTTCCCTTTTCTCGAAGGGTTAATGGGTAGCATTTTACCCATTAGCAGTTATTTGTGTCCTTGATGACGTCTTTTAATTTATATTCTCATAGCTTAAATAAAAACAATGCAAATAGTGTGTGAAACAGGATATTAACGCTTTTGAAAAAATTATTTAGAAATCAAATAAGCATTATCAAAATAGTGTCCTATAACACGATAGTGAAACACAGCACACAAGTTCGCTATTTATTGAATAAGTGTCTTAAAATCAAACTTAAGCCATCATAACAACAAATGATGTATGTAACAAGCACATGTGCATAACATTCATAATTACATTTGTACACATTACATGCACTAGAAATAGTCAGAGGGAAGTACTCAAGCCGAAGCGATCTACACATTGTTGGAACTGAACATTAATTTTTAATTCGTCGTAATTAAATAATTATCGAAGCTTGCTACTTATGCAAAATTTGCTACATTTGCTGTTGGAACAGTTGCTATTTTACTACTATTACTGTTGCTGTTGCTGCTGTTGTTGTTGTTGTTGGTCAACAGCCAAACTAGTGACAATTATTTGGCTGTGATTGATGACGTACGACTGGCCTTGACCAACGTTAGTCAAGGCCGCTTGGCTGGCGTTAGTCTAGAATATAAGTACAATCAATAGTGAAAACTGTTGCTAGTTACTTAATGCTTTAATTTATTTCTCATGTAAATTTATTGTATTGCGAATATTCAAATTGTGTTCACATTTTTTATTATACTCGCATTTATATAATTTTTCATAATATTTTCATTTCATAAACTGCTAGTCTCTGAAATGTTTTTAATTAATATATTGCTAATACAACTGCCTTTTTTTGTTTTATATTCATGCTGAACTTTTGATTTAAACAGCTCATCGATTAATGATTTAAGTACAGATTCGTTTATATTGAAGGTTGGCGGCATTTGTGTCGTGGCGACTTAGGTCATTACGCGAATTTAAGTCATTCATTCTAAATAAATTACGAGCTTGACATCATTTCCTTGCAAGAAATTAATTTTTTATTGGACATAAAGCAGCTTCGGAGTTTCCAGTTTACGTTTCCTACACTTTGAGGGTCAAAAATATTATGCAGAAGAAATTCAATGTCCGAGCGTTATCTTATCTGAAAACCGTCACCTATGCAGTCATTGAGCACGAAATGAATTTTTTGCGTAGACTTTGGTATTTTTAGCAGGTTTCAATCGTTAAACCGAAATGTATTATGAGTTTGGCAGCTTATAGTTGAAATATAAGAATTTCTCTATATTTAGCATACACTGAGCTCTCCACTTACGTTTCTTACCCTATAGGGTCAAAAATTTTTAACAGTTTTTTAATATATACTATATACGATCAAAGTACATTATCGAGTGTAGACCGTTATCCGTAAAGAATCACTGAACACATGATTAGATTTTCGCGCAGACTTTGGTATTCTATAAACAAATTATTAGAGCTGAAACCTTGCTAACTCTGATGGAATATCATCAAAATAAATAAGTAAAATAACGTTGTGTGTAGATGTTCCAGTAGAGCTACGAAATGACTAAAATTAATTTACAATATATTGCATTAAAATAGCGAAAGTGTCAGCCACTGTTCTATTAAACCGAATTTTATAATGATACTTTCGATCCTTTGCTGTTGAAATTCCGCTATATAAATAAGTTCTAATTTAGGTAATGATTATATTCAAATTCATTATAAAAAATCAAATGGATTTACAGTATATTTCAGCCTCTTTTGATACTATGTAGATTTTTGCCACTGCATCATCAATAAATCTCTTTTTATACATTGAAAGTTGTGGATGAGTTTTCTGTGGAACTTGGAAATCAATTGTGTATTTTGTTGTTAGAAGTTCATTTTTTTCTATCCATTATCTTATTATATTTATATGGGCATTGAATGATTTAACTACGTCTATGAACAACAATATTTTCTTTCAGCTCATAATTTCCTCCGTCAGAAAACTTACCTCCTGGTCATTTTTAAGGGAAACTATATCATCTCACGTCTCCGTTCCGTCATAACGACATAGAGTTCAAAATTACGTAAACATATTAGAGAGAACTTTATTCAAAGATGTTTTAATGATGCCAGAATAAATATGATTGTGATAATTTTCATAATTATTGAAATACATGTCCGACTTATAATGATGAACGATTAAATATTCGCGTTTGCCTTTGCAGAAGGTGTGTACACTGTTTAAAACAAAAGAATTTATTCTTTATTTTGGCCAAACTATTTTCTTTACAATAAATTGTCTGTAATTGTTCATTTGTAAAAACGCTTCCAAATACTAAATATAACTTATAATAAATCAATAAAAAAATTCCATCATTAGGTCTTTTCCTTTTTCTCGAAGGGCTAATGGGTAACATTTTACCCATTAGCCGTTATTTGTCCTTGATGACGCCTCTCAATTGATATACTCATAACTTGAATGAAAATTATGTAAATAGTATTCCAAACAGGATAGCAACGCTTTTAAATAAACATTATTTAGAAATCAAATAAGCAGTATCAAAATTGTGTCCTATAACAGGATAGTGGAACAAAGAACACCAGTTCACTATTTATTTAATAAGTGTCCTAAAATCAATCCTAAGCCATCATAACAACAAATGATGTATGTAACAAGCACATGTGCATAACATTCATAATTACATTTGTACACATTAAATGCACTAGAAATAGTGAGAGGGAAGTACTCTAGCCGAAGCGATCTATACATTGTTGGAACTGAACATTAATTTCTAATTGAAATTATTATAAAATAATTATCCAAGCTTGCTACTGATGCAAAATTTGCTACATTTGCTGTTGAAACAGTTGCTATTCTACTACTGTTACTGTTGCTGTTGTTGGTCAACAGCCAAGCTAGTGACAATTATTTGGATGGGATTGATGACAAACGACTGGCCTTGACCAACGTTAGTCAAGGCCGCTTGGCTGGCGTTAGTCTAGAATATAAGTACAATCAATAGTGAGAACTGTAGCTAGTTACTTGATGTTTTAAAATATTTCTTGAATATTTTGATCGTATTTTGAATATTCAAATTGTGTTCACATTCTGTATAACACTTGTATTTTTATAATTTTTATCATAATTTCCAAATGCTAGTCTCCGAAATGTTTTCAATTAAGATATTGCCAATACAACTGCCTTTTTTTGTTTTATATTGTTGGTGAAGTTGCGATATAAACAGATCATTGATTAATGATTTAAGTACAGATTCGTTTATATTGAAGATTGGCGGCATTTGTGTCATGGCGACTCAGGTCATTACGCGAATTTAAATCATTCATTCTAAATAGATTACGAGTTTGTCATCATTTCGTTGCAAGAAAATAATTTCTGAATACTCAATAAGCGGCTAACAAGCGTCCGGTTTACGTTTCCTGCAATTTAGGGTCAAAAATAATAACTTTATCATATATTTTAATATAAAGGCCGGTCTGATAACCGTCATTCATACAGAATCACTGAGCACAGTATGAATTTTTCGCGCTGACTTAGGTATTATTTGGCAAGTTCAAATCATTTGGCAAACTTAAAAAATTATGAGCCCTGTTATCATTTTCTTGCAGAATAACAATTTCATAATAATCACTAAGCATACATTAGAAGCTCCATTCCCATTAATTACCCTCTCGGGGTCAAAAAGTTACAATTACTTTTCGCAAGAATGTACTATCATATGTGTATAAAACTGATATCCATACAAAATCACTGAACATATGATAAAGTTTTGCGCACACTTTGGTATTTTTGGAAAAACTTTATTTGAGCTCAAACATTTGCTGAATCTGATGGAATATCATCAAAATATATGATCAAAATAGTGTTGAGTGTAGTTGTTGCAATAGAGATACGAAATATCTGAAATTAAGGTAAATATTGCAATAAAATAGGAAAAAGTGTCAGTCATTATTCTATTGTAACCAAATTTTATAATGATAGTTTCCATCCTATGCTGTTGAAATTCCGCACCATAATCAAGTTCTAATAAATTACAGTTTTGACATCATTTCGTTGCAAGGAAATTATTGCCTATAATAAAAATACTTGCCGAGGTGTCCAGTTGATCTTTCTTACCCTTAAAGGGTCAAAAATACTAAAGAGAGCCATTTTTTTCTCTACCCTTATTCTTAACCGATAATGGTTATGCATACAGAATCACTGAGCACATGATGCAGTTTTGCGCTAACTTTGGTATTCTTATTAGAAAACTTCATTTCAGCTAAAACATTTGCTAAATATGATGAAATATCATCGAAATATATAACTGAAAATATTTTGAAATAGAGCTGTGTGTAGTTGTTGCAATAGAGCTACGAAATCTCCGAAATTAAGGTAAATATTGCAATAAAATGGTAAAAAATTTCACTCGTTGTTCTATCTTAACCAAATTTTATGATGATATTTTCGAACCTATGCTGTTGAAATTCCGCTACCTAATCAAGTTCTGATTTGGTTATTGGATATAATTCTTTATAAAAATCAAACGGACTTACATTTTCGAGCTCTGTTGAAACTAAGTAGGTTTTTTCTACTGCATCATTATCAATTAATCTCTCTTTATACATTGAAATTTCTAGAAGAGTTTACCGTGGAACTTGGAAATTAATTGTGTCTTTTTATAAAGTTTAATCTGTTTTCTTTTCTTTATCTTATTAACTTGAAACGAGTTGATTAAATGATTTAACTTGATTAACTGATGATTTAACTAGGTATATAACAAAAATATTTTCTTTCTACAGTCATTTCCCGTCATCAGAAAACAAATCTGCTATTCATTTTCAAGGGAGACTATATCATCTCATGTCTCCGTTCCAGCATATAGGCATTGAGTTAAAAAATTAAGTAAACATATTACAGAATACTTTATTCAGAGACTTGAAAATGATGCAGGAATATATTTGATTGTCATTATTTTCATAATGATTGAAATAGATGCCCGTATTATAATTATTGACGATTAAATATTCGCGTTTACCTCAGCCTGGAAGTGTGTAGCAGTGTAGGCTATACAGTTTAAAACAAAAGAATTTGATCTTTATTTTGGCCAAACTATTTCCTTTACAAAAAATTGTCTGTAATCGTTCATTGGTAAAAACGCTTTCAAATACTAAATATAACTTATAAATAATCGATACAAAAAAGTTCCATCATTAGGTCTTTTCCCTTTTCTCGAAGGGCTAATGGGCAACATTTTACCCATTAGCCGTTATTTGTCCTTGATGACGCCTTTCAATTGATATTTCATAACTTAAATTAAAATCATGCAAATAGTGTGCCGAGCAGGATAGTAACGCTTTTGAATAAACATTATTTAGAAAGCATATAAGCGTTACGGGCAGGGTGGCCCAGTGGTTACAGTTCAGAGTACCAAGATTGGCGCAGAGGCGCGGGTTTCTGGTCAGAATCGGCGAGGAGGTCGGACGGTTAAGCACAGCAGAATTGTAGCAGTGAGTTGCGCGTTCGAGCCCGCAACAAGCTGTGTATGTTCTGCAATGTTAAGAATCGGCAACAGGCATACGGCCTACAAAACGCAGGCAACGCTATAATTATTATTATCAAAATTGTGTCCTATAACAGGATAGTGAAACACAGCACACCAGTTCACTATTTATTTAATATGTGTCCTAAAATCAATACTAAGCCATTATAACAACAAATGATGTATGTAACAAGCACATGTGCATAACATTCATGATTACATTTGTACATATTACATGCACTAGAAATAGAGAGAGGGAAGTTTTTTAGCCGAAGCGATCTACACATTGTTGGAACTGAACATTAATTTCTAATTCAAGTCATAATTAAATAATTATCGAAGCTTGCTACTAATGTTCTAGCTACTGATGCTACATTCGCTGTTGTGACAGTAGCTATTTTACTACTGTTGCTGATGCTGCTGTTGCTGTTGTTTGTCAACGGCCAAGCAAGTAACAATTATTTGGCTGGGATTGAAGACATACGACTGGCCTTGACCAACTTTAGTCAAGGCCGCTTATTGGCTGGTGTTAATCGAGATTATAAGTACAATCAATTGTGAAAACTTTTTCTAGTTATTTGATGTTTTAATATGTTTCGTGTATATTTTGATTGTATTGGTTAAAAATAATGTCAGTTCTATCAAGAATTTCTTTTGAGTTTAATTTCTCAAGCTTTCTGATATATGGTACAGTAATAGGGTCAACAAGTCTTAAAATTTGTCCAAATGGAAGGATAAGTAAATCCTGCGACGCGTTTCGCTCTTCGCTGAGCATCTTCAGGCAACGAGGCCGAGCAGCTGAGTAGACGAGTTGCTTGTGGGTTGGCTGCAGAGAGGAGACTAATTGAAGTAGTGAACGAAGCTACGAGTAAGGTTCTTATACAGTCCGTTGTACACTTCTTCTAGTTATGAAGTTACCGTGCTAGCGGGTGGGACAAACCCGTTGTCCACTTCAGAGTTAATTAAACAGTGGAAGCTATTAATGTTGTTCAAATGAAAGAATTCTCTATGAAAATTATATTTAGGGATAGTTACAGCAAAACAAGTGAAACAAATGAAGAAGAGTGTGGCATTGATCAGTGGCTTTATTTGGCAGTTCCACTGATAAGGGTTATGAGTACTGTTGGCTGTTCTAGGCCAAAACCTTAGTTTATAGGGAGCACAGGGTAGGACTAAATTGACTGAGTGACTCTGCAAGAAAAATAAATGGAACATAAATAACCCTAGTGCTAAATAAAGAATTAAATCTCTTAACGAATGCCAGAATTTAATCTAAAATATTGATTACGACTTAAAATGCATTAAAAACTGTGACCATTAGACAAGAAATAATCAGTTAATTCAAAAAAGAAAATTACTTCAATAATCAAGATAGGCTTGGATAACTTACGCATGAAAAAGCAAATGATCATTAACTGCGATAAAGTGCATAATGAAGAAGGAAAGTGCCACTTGTGAAAGAATTACAATTGATTTGACAAAATACCTAACGCAGTACACAAAATGTTCCGATTTCGGAGAGCAGACTTACCCAGGTTTGCACTTCCAGACTAACACAACACGGAATGCCAGTAGCTGCTAGTTACTAAATAGCGGAGCTGAATTGAACGCGACTGTCGTTAGTTATGCAAAAATTACTCTGAATTAAAAATGGAAATAATTAAATTGAGTTAGACGTTACTGAAAAATAATGAATTAAAACACAGACTGGTTGAGTGATAAAAGGTCAGATGCCTTCCGGCAACAATGAAGTTTCAGAGTGCGTTGGGATCCAGTCGTATGGTTGTTTAGGTGTGGCTTTTTCCGTTAAATTAGAATTGCCTACATTATTTGTAGTCTGTTGAAGTCCCCATTCACGCATGTCAAAAAACACCGACTGTCTGCTCAAGTTGTTGACAAACGCCTCCAAAGATCCAAGATTCTTCTTTCCCGCATTCTTGATGGCACGTCGTCAAACCTCGTTTGCAGTGATGAGAAGATATTCAATGTTGAACACCACTTCAACTCCCAAAATGATCGAATTTGGTCGAAGAATGGGACGAAGGAATCCGTGTGGTGACTAGGAAGCAATGCGCGACCTCAGTGATGTCTGGGCAGCCGTAACAGAGTCCTCAAGGAGTCCCCTCTTTTTGTTGACAATAGGGTGAAATTGAATCAGAAGAACTATCGATCGAGATGCCATCCTTGTTGGTGCATTGTTGCCCGGGGCACGAAAGCACTTCAAAAAACGCCCCTGGTCGTTCCAGCAGGACTCTGCACCATCCCATGGGGCCAAATCGACTCAGGAGTGGCTGTCAGAGAATGTTCCCCCACTTCATTACCAAAGATGAATGGCCCCCATCGTCACCCGATCTGAATCCTCTGGATTTTGGGATCTGGTCATACCTTGAGAGCAAGGTCTCGACCGTTCACCATAGCAGTTTGGACGCCCTAGAGGTCAAACTGCTGAAGGAGTGGGCCAAAATCACGCAGAGTGTCATTCGTGACTCGTGTAAGGCTTTCTCTAAGTGTCAACAACTCGTTATTGATGCAGATGGTGGACATATTGAATGAAATTGTGGGAATTGTATCTCTGAACCTCTGCCTATATAAATACATTTTCAAACATTCACAATTGTGTTTTATTTCATAGTTCTAACCACTCAAAGTTGTAACGCTAAATATTGATGACCCTGTACATAAAAACGCCTCGGATGAGTGTACGTTTCAACTTTGCGAAAGGCGACTATGTTAAACTTCGTGAATCAGTGAGTGAAGCGAACATTTCGGACTGTATTATGAACATGAATGTAGCGGAGTCGTGGTCATTCATCAAGAACATGATTATGTCTGCAGTTGATGCGTGTGTACCTAAGATAAAGCTCGGTGGAGTCAGAAAAACACAGTGGATGAACAATACGGTTAAAGCAAAGCTAAAGGCAAATAAGTAAGCCTACAAGCGTTATTTACGAACTCGTAGCGATGCTGAGTATAACCTGTATGCAAGAGCTCGAAATCAAGCTAAAAAAGGTTGTCGCACCGCAGTCAAAAATTTTGAAAACAACGTTGCCAAAAACTCGAAAAAGAACCCGAAAGCCTTCTTTTTGTATGCTAGTTCGAAGTGTAAGACAAGGGACGGTATTGCTGATTTGAATGTAAATCAACGGAAGATACACTGTTAGAAAATCGACCGTAAAAAAACGTTCCCACCGGCGTTACAGTGGCCGGTTATTTACCGTTAAATTAAACGACGGGAACGTTTTCCCGCACGAAAACGGTACGCCCGTTTTATACTTTACGGCTTCCTACAGTTTCTTTCATACAGACTATTGTAATCCGACATAGCCACACATAAGAAGACATAGCGAGACATAAGGAGACAAAGCGAGACATAAGGAGACAAAGCGAGACATAAGAAGACATAGCGAGGCATAAGGAGACATATCGAGACATAAGGAGACAGCGAGACATAAGGACACAGCGAGACATATGACATAGCGAGACATAAGGACACATTGCGAGACATAAGGAGACATAGCAAGACATAAGGAGACATAGCGAAACGTGAGGGGACATAGCAAGACATAGCGAGACATAAGGCGATATAGCGAGACATTTGGAGACATAGCGAGACATAAGGAGACATAGCGAGACATAATTATCACAGCTGCGCTGACTGCATTCAGGTTTTCGTCGTCTGTGGTGTAGTGGGAAGCGAGAAGCGTCACCAGTCCGTCCACGAGGCTCGACACCTTGCATTTGCTGATGGAACGACAGCACTGCTCTGCGTGCACTAATGACGGTCCTGAAGAGGCAAAATATGGAATTAATACAATCACCATCTGTTTTAATCATTAAAGCGAAATATTATCCAAATATTGACGCAGAACCAAGTCAACAGTTCACCAGCATATTTTTTCTCAGAGCTCAACTGATTTTCAGTGAATAGTGTCGATAAATTAGTGACATTTTTGACAATGTGCAGAAAATAAACCAAGAAAAATTCTTAAAACTTTAAATCAAAATTGAGACAACTAGCCCAAGACAGACAGAGCATGGGTTATATGGCCTCTTTCATGAAAAGCTCACATGAAGATTCAGCTCCTTCAACTTCACTTATAAGGAATCCTGTCACAAGTCAAAGTATGATGGCCATGATGAGGCAGAGAAGTGCTGTAAGTGATTTGATTATTATGATGGTATTATTGGCTTTATCGTGAGTGTTGCTAATGTGAGTGCTGAAGGTGAGCTTTGGGTCAAAGGTAAGTCCAAGTATTTTGGGGTTGCGAACTGTTGGAATGAGTGTATTATTGATATTGAGGTTGAGTTGTGTGCTATATTCAGCCGGGTCAGGTGTGAAAAGAGTGGCAGTGCTTTTTGTTGCATTGAGTTGTAGTTGGTTTTCTGTGGTCCATGTGTGTATGGTTTGTAGGTATAGGAGAAGAACTTGTGCAGCAGTGTTATAGTCTTTGTGGGAGGATAAGATAGTTATATCATCTGCATATGTAATTATTTTAATATTGGGTGGAGGTGAGGGTATATCTGCAACGTATATGTTGAACAGTGAGGGTGATAGGACTCCGCCTAGTGGTACACCTGTTTTGAATAATTTTTGTTTTGAATTGGTATTGTTGACCTTTGTGAAACCTTTTCTGCCTTTGATGTAATTTGCTATGTATTTAAGTGTAGTGTGCTCCATTGCGGTTGTGGAAAGTTTGTTGATGAGTGTGTGCAGGTTTACCGTATCAAATGCTTTGCTCATGTCTAATGCTACAGCTATTGTTCGAAGTGGCGGGCGTTTTTGATTGAAACCTGTGGCTATGTGTTCTGTGTGATTATTTAAGTGCTGTAATGGTAGAATTGTGTTATTTGAAGCCATGTTGGTGTTCAATGTTAGGGAGATGAGATGAGATTGTGGCGAGGATAATTTTTTCCAGTGTTTTGGCTATTGGACTTAGAAGAGAAATTGGTCGATAAGATGACCCCATCACCGTCTCATGAAACGAACCATTTTCCATAACACAGGTTTCACCACCAACATAGATACTCCGCCTGCACAAGCTACACAGGACACAATCAAGCAAAATCTCAAAACAATCCACACTACAATTACAGAAAACTATCTCGCAACCCTCCCTCACAATAAAATTTGAAACATGCCCGCACCACAGATTCACCCATCTGAAATCAACCTACCTAGACCTGCACGCAGGAACCTTGCCCAACTTCGCACAAATAAATCACCGCTACTTCTCTCATATCTAAATAAAATAGGCCTTGCCACACACCCTTCTCCACTTTGCCCACTCTGTCTGTCCAACACGCACGACACCATTCATCTTTTCTCCTGCCCTGAAATGCCCACATCCCTGTCGGTGGGTGACCTTTGGTCGGACTCCGTAAACGCTGCGGGGCTGCTGGCCCGCTTAGGCGACCGACTTGGCTGGCCCCAGAACTGGGTCTAGGCCCCGCCTCGCGCCATGAAGCGAGGCTGGGAGGGCCAACAACAACAACAGGCAGAGAAGTGCAGTAAATACTGCAATACTTCTTGTAGGGGATCTTCTGTCTCCACTCCCATGGCTGGCTCAGCAGGTGATTCAGCTGGAAAATAATTATTGTCTTGTAAATAATTATGCTAACTAATGCCCCATAGTACAAAATTTGTAATTTAATTGAAAAATTATAAAACTAACTATACTGCTAGAGAAGTTTAATTCAGCACACATTGATAGAAAATACAATCACAATGCAATACACATAAGCTTTTAATTGAAAGCATATTCTATGGGCAAAGCATTGCATAAAATAATATAACAACTTTAATTGTGCAAGGTAATCAATACTCACTTAATTGTTTAAGAAGACTCTTCCAGACTCTTTGATGGTTTTCAGCACTTAAAATGTCTGAACTTCCAGGCTGAAATGCTGCTGGGTGCTTCTTGATAGTTGAATGCCTTGGTGCATTTATTTTTCATTATGGACCATTTCTTGATGATTTTTCATGCAAAATTTAAAAATTATTTGCCTAATTGACAAATTTTTTAATTAGTTATTTTTGAAATTGAAATAAAGGATAAATGACAGTAACAGAAATGATTCTTAAGTCGGACCCGGGTTCTCCTCGACCCAGGTTCTCCTTGGACCCGGGTTCTCCTCGACATCCCCCGCTAGCAGCAACAGAGACGCCAACCACACGTGGGGAGCCGCAGGCCGGCAGCACCAAAAAACATGGGCTTCGGGTCCTCCTTTCAGGGGACGGGGAGAGATTTGCTGTCGATTTGGGCCCGTATCCGGGCCGCGCTCCAACTGCAAGCAGGCCGACAGCATTTGACATTCCATTTTATTTTGTCTTCCCAGACTTCCCTACACATTTCCTCTATGGCTCAATCAGAACTTTTTGGGCTTGGAAGCAGATCTGCATTAGTGTATGGTAGGCACTTTCACAACTTAAGGAAGCAGATCCATGTAAGTTATTCATGTGACTAGGCATGTCATATTAGGTGGGATGGTTCACAAAGTCACCTCTTCTGCATGTAAAATGAGCAATATCAGATCTTAATTGTTCTGCATGCTTTGAGGCTCTATTACAATCTGGGGAGTTAGCCTTATGTGGTCCTCCACAGTTTGTACATTTAGGCCATTTGCTTTTGCATATGGCACTTATTTGTTAAGTAAATGGCAGTTATTTGCATGCTGGAAAGCTCTAATGCACTTGTCCACGCCGTCCTGCTCCTATTGGAGCAGGACGAGCACACTGCCAGCCCTGCAGCAAGCCCGCTCCTATTTGTGGCCACTGCGCTCATCAAAAGCGTGAAATTCAGGATAGGCAATATATTATAACTTTAATATAAGAAAATGTATTGAAAAGCCTACCACTGGCACCTTCCACTGCAGTGACAATAGATACACTGATATAATCAGAATCTGCCATGGTTCTGATATCGTTCGTGGTTCAGAACCGTTCCAGCACAATGTACATATCGCCAAACCTTCATGCTTTGGATGGCAAGCAAGTCAGTCACAATAAGCTTCTATTTTTAACCACAACTTCACATGTCATGAAATTTACACTTTCCAGGCATGGTGATGTAAAAATTGAATGCTGAAGATGAAACGCTGCCACTGCAGATCAACTAGTTCTCAAATGCAATTGAGCTCACATGATTAGTTCTCCAATCTGAACTCATGAAACAAGAATTTGTGCCAATCAGAATGCAGGAAACAAGAGACTGCACAAACACATGCAGCACAGAAAAACACTTAATTTTTTCTTTGCAAATTCCATGACTTTCCATGACCTGAAATGAAATCCATTGAGTTTTCAGGCCTGGAAAATGAAAAAATCAAATTCTGTGACTTTCCAGGTTTTCCATGACTGGTACACACCCTGCTATTGATATGCATCCAGATATGAGTTTTTTCATGTTTTAGCCCTTTTTTGACAATATTGTCTAAATAACTTCACTTCAGATTCTGAATGATTTTGTCTCTCATTGCAAGTTTTTGAACCTCTTGTGTCTTTAAGAAAATGATTGTTGTATAGAAGCGCACAAGCGGCAATTATTGCATTTTATCATTGAGATTTGAGCACTTAGGCAAGTACCATGCCAGGGTGCAGAGGGTGGAAGCAGCATCACCAATATTTGGGTTTTAAGCTCAAAGCGTCGCCAACCATTTTCAAGATGCGTCGCTGGGTAATTTTTAATGAAAAGCCATTTACGCTGAGTAATAAAAAACTATTTACAAGCCACAAACTTATTTACAAGGTTGCATGCACATGTTACCCCAAATAACTAATTTTACCCTAAAAACAGTCCGATTGTACAGCAAGTGTCAACTGAACATGTGATAATGCAGTCTGACCACTCTAATGTGACCGCAACTACGCAATCGTAAACTTGTTGTTTACATTTTCATTTTGGCGGGAACTCATCACAACTGATTTCTGGACAAGCTTTACTGCATCCTGATCCATCCAACGTATGGTCCTTACTTTTTTCTAAATAGTTGGCCGAAGACTGATCAATATATTAAATGCAAGAATTTCAATCTAAATGTGTCGGCAAGATCTTCTGAAGGCGTAAATTTTGCTACTGAAGCATTGCCAAAGATCTTGCAATATTCATCCACTCTCTGCACAGTGGGTACCATGTGGCACGTGGTGTATTAAATATTAAAATTAAAATTTGTAATTTTAATTTTTATATTTTATTCAATTCTACAGCTGCAGCTAGTAAGAATGGGCATCATACAATCTTAGGAACAAAGGTAACATTGTAATCTATACATCCCAAATTGAATGACAAATAACAATGAATACCTAGATTTGAACTTGCAAGTTGTGGGGCTGGAAAAGTCCCGTTTTTTCTGAAATATTGCAGCTTTATTATCATATAATTTTAGTAGGTATCAAATATCACAGCTTGAATGTCTTAAATTTTTGTTTGATTGAAAAAATTGAGGTTCACACTTTGTAAACATGTCATTTCATAAAATTTTCCACTTCCGCAATCTGCATTACTTTACCGTTCCCCGGATGATTTCCGCCAAAATATCCTGCAGAACGTAATCATTGTAATGTAAACAAGTCAACCTAAACATTTTGCCAAAGATTGCGCATAGTTGCGGACTTGCGGTCACATCAGAGTGATCAGACTGCATTAACATGTGTTACACACATGTGTTACACACAGACTGCACAGCTTACAGTAAAGACAAATGTTAGGTATTGTTGCTGTTTGACTGTTTTAGGACAAAATTAGTGATTTTGGGTAACACATGCAAGTGATGCAACGGAGCATGGACTTTGTAAATAAATTTGCGCCTTGTGAATGGCTTTTCATGGCCCAGGGTGCAGAAGGTGGAAGCAGCAACACCAATATATGGGTTTTCAAGCCCAAAGCGCCGCCAACCATTTTCAAAATGTGTCGCTGGGTAATTTTTAATGAAAAACCATTTATGCTGAGTAATGAAAAACTATTTACAAGCCATGAACTTATTTACAAGGTTGCATGCACGTGTTACCCCAAATAACTAATTTTACCCTATACAGCAAGTGTCAACTGAACATGTGATGATGCAGTCTGATCGCTCTAATGTGACCAAAACTACATTTTGTTTACATTTTTTTGGCAGGAACTCATCGCAACCAATTTCCAGACAAGCTTTACTGCATCCTGATCCACCCAACGTACCACGGTACCAGAAATCTTACTTTTTTCTAAATAGTTGGCCAAAGTTTGACAAATATATTAAATGCAAGAATTACAATCTAAATGTGTCGGCAAGATCTTCTGAAGGTGTAAATTTTGCTACTGAAGCATCGCCAAAGATCTTGCAATGTTCATCCAAGCATCCACTCTCTGCACAGTGGTTCATGGCGCCAAGATGTGGAATTCACAGCTTGAAGAAATGGAATCATGGCTCAAAGAAATGGAATCACGAGTCACAACTGGCAAATCCATAAAACCACAGCTCAAAAAATTTAGTGGCAACTTGCCAAGTAGATATATTATATTCCATGCCTGTTCAAGACTTCAACCTATTGTGCTTGCAGCCGCTATCTGTGCATTCACTCCTTTGATAACTGATTCAGTCTGATGGACTGATTCCGAATAATTTCGGATCATCATGCAGTGTGGAATTCTAGAGGGATATTAAATTAACCAGTACACATGACATAGGCATAGCATATTGGAAAGCAGGACCTAAAAGCTTGGAAAGGCCAGGAACTTTACACTTTCAGTCAATTATGTACATATCCTATCCCTTTCCAGAATTCCAGCTGTGATTGATTGATAAGATTGTGATTTTAGCCTCCTTTCAGCTTTCCAGCTGTGATTGGTTAATGGAATTGTAATGTTATTTTGCTTTCTAGCTGTGATTGGTTGATGGGGATGCTTTCGAGCTGTGATTGGTTGTGTCCATAAGCCCCGCCCCCAAATATGGTATATGGTTAACTAAATACTTAACTTAAACTTGATCATTATGAACAAAGGGCCTGGAAAAATTAAAAAAAAATCCATTAAATAAAATAAAAATAAAAAAATATCTATCAAACAAGAGACATCCAAATTATTCAATAACAAACCTGATGTACTAATTGAAACAGTTTGTCCACATATGATCCATCTTTACATTTATAGTCAGAAACATGGCAGAGCACTGTATCAAAGGAAAGCTTTTCACCTTGGGTGGAAAGCTTTTTTATAAGTGAACTTCCATTCTTAGAATTCCAGCCTGTTCAGATGCGATACCTAGACTGATTCATTCAGAATGAGTTGATTCATGGATCATGAGTCATGACTACTGACAAAATTGTTTTTGCAGAAGTGTATAAATTAAAATTGTGACCGACTGTCAATTTTTATGTCAAATCTTGACCTGCTCGCTGTAAGCAATGCATTTAATAATTTAGTGCAGCAGTGACAGGCTGACAGCAGCAGCCGCCACCAGCCGCACTCCGCAGCCACCTGGGTCCTGGGTCAACTTCGTCAACAAGGTCTTGATTTACGCATGAAATATTTATTCAACTCACAGTGGGCACTTTCACAACTTAAGAATAAAACAAATAAAACAACTTTTAAAAACCACGTTTTCTTAGCGGACAAAAAAAAGAAAAACATTTACTCTTACATAACATTTAAGCAGAGGTGGGCAGTAGCGCGCTACATGTAGCGGCCGCTACATTTTCAGTAGCGGTAGCGGTAGCGCCTCTACATCTAAGGCAATGTAGCGGTAGCGCCCGCTACATATTTAAGTAGCGATACGAGGTTTTGCCACTACATTTATAGATAAAGCCTTTAGATTTTACTTAAGGGGACCGGCTACCCTCCAACAAAACTTTTTTGTTTACAGACGGATCGCTTTGAAACTTGGTACACATGTGTAAAACAGAAATCCTGTCTCTTATACACATCTAGATGTGTATAAGAGACAGGTCTCACATGAAGCACGGCACACACTGCAGCGA
>NW_025935690.1:0-5782 GCF_000764305.2 Hyalella azteca | reverse complement strand
ATTTAGAGATTTCCAATAATTTTGGCCATTGTAGCGGCTAATGTAGCGCGCTACATTTTACTGTAGCGGTAGCGGTAGCGCCCGTTACAATCTAGTGGGTGTAGCGGTAGCGGTAGCGCCCGCTACATTTAGAGCATGTAGCGGTAGCGCCGCTACATTTCCAAGTAGCGCTGCCCAGCTCTGCATTTAAGTTATGTAAAATGTTATGACTTATGTAATGTTATGTAAGAGTTAATGTTTTTCTTTTTTGTCTGCTAAGAAAACGTGGTTTTTAAAAGTTGTTTTATTTGTTTTATTTTACTATTTTTAGTTTTGTAAAAACCAGAAAAACATGGTTATTATTATATACTTATTATTATACCACTTATTTCTTTTCCTTGCAACCATATCGCTTCAAAACTTCTACATGATTAGATGAAGACTATTTCAAGATGCTGACGTTTTAGGGGGAATTTTGAGGAGGTGTAAATTTTTATAAATACTGTCAAATATGGCACTAAAACAACTTTTTTTTTAATTTTGATTTTAAGACTTCGGGTGTGAAACAGTCACACCTCCCAGCCTGAGCACAACTTGATTTTTCTTGAAAACTCCAACTCTTGATAGTATTTTTGAATACTATGCGTCTCTATACATAATTTAAATCACTTTTCCTGTTGAGTTTGTGTACTTACATACATTAAAATACGATTTTTCAAGTGTACGAATATTTATTTCCCCCCACTGTATATGAAAAAATGAAAAAAAGCAAAAAAAAAAAAAAATCTTTATTTTTTTATAAAAAAATCAAGTGATTTAATCACATGCTTTAATCATTTTGATTTAATCATTGCCAATCCTGTCCAATTCACAAGTGGCTTTTGCCCAATTTGTCAGTTAGGAGTATTATCATACACAAGAGATTGATGGAAATTCTGAATCAATAAGGATATTAAAAATGTACAGATTCTAAAAAGCTTTAATTTGGCACTGTGAGTTGCATGCAAATATGCAATTTTTCATATTTTTCACTGAAGAAATTGAAGAATGTTAGAAGTTTCCTGCCATTTTTGGAACCACAAGATTCTTGTTAGATTAATTCTCTCCAGTTTTTTCTAACATAAGTGCACAATCAGGCCACAAAATTCCAAATGAAAAGATAACTTGCCACTTCAGAGCAATAACATTTCATTCAAAAGTGGGAAATTCCCAACCTGGGCGACAAACAGCATTCAAATTATAAGGCAAGAAGCTTATACAGAGGTACAAATTTTACTTACTTCGGACCATTGGCGTCCACTGCAACCGTGGACATTTCAACTAGGTATGTACTTTGACTGTTAAGACTAAAGGCTAATGCTGTGATAGTCTGGCTCTGATACAATTAGGATCTCTACTTACTATCATAAAGAGGGAGATCAAAGAACTATCCAACTTTCAATTCTAGAATGTAAGTTACTACATTAAGGTTTTAAAAACTCTGAAAAAATAATTTGTCAGTGAAGTTAAAAGCAATTCCTCAGAACTCTAGAGTCCAAATTTAGTTAATTAGTTCTCTTCTTCTTTTTACAAGTTGAAGGAGCTCTGGAGACTTGTCCAAGGTAGCCCCTCGACAGGATACAGTTTTGGATTCATGCAACTGTGGGCAAAAAGCCAGAGATAAGACTGACACTGTAGAGAGCAGGCATGTTAAGAGTATACTCCTATACTCCTAAAATACTCCTTTCTGTTTCAGGCATGTTCATACGAATTATACGATCTTTTTTTGTTATAGTGAATTCACTTTACCTAATTAAATTGATGCAAAATTACAATCCCAGCTCTGTAAGCTTACAGATACAGAGGAAATGCTATATGGCCGCACGTTGTCATGTTACAAGTTTGTTGTAAATGCTCAATAGTATGTCCATGGATATGGTAATATTGCACAAATATAATGGCAATGTATGGATATGGTAATATCATATCAGTAAGAGAAAACGCGAATAAATCACAGAAAATGTCATTTAATCTACATCTACATCATCTACAAAAGAAGAGGAGTACTCCAGAGGACTGTTGGTAATGAGTGAGTACCCTCTGCATGCTTCAAACATTCTAAAATCAAGCTTTATTTCAAGTGTCTTGAATTAACCTGTTCCCAGGGGTACCTAATTCAGGATGCTTTTATTTTGCAGCTGGAACCTTACCAGAGCTGGGCAGCGCTACTTTGAAATGTAGCCCCACTACCGCTACTGCTACATGCTCTGAATGTAGTGGGCACTACCGCTACCGCTACACCCACTAGATTGTAACGGGCGCTACCGCTACAGTAAAATGTAACGTGCTACATTAGCCGCTACAATGGCCAAAATTATTAGAAATCTCTTAATAATTATTGTTCTGCTATTGGGATTTACTCTTTAACATTTAATGATAATAAAACATTTTTAAAACATATCAATGCAACTTTATTGCAATTAATCTAACCGAACTAGTATGGGCTAGATATAGTAAATAAAAGTTACAGTTATTTTTATGTTTTACCTTCCCTACATGGATGTGAACTTTAATCTACCAATCTAAAAAATTATCCACATTTACATATAAAAATCATTCTTTTTTGTATATATATGTGGATTATTTTTGAGATTGGT
The DNA here is from genome assembly GCF_000764305.2 of Hyalella azteca. Taxonomy (NCBI): domain Eukaryota; kingdom Metazoa; phylum Arthropoda; class Malacostraca; order Amphipoda; family Hyalellidae; genus Hyalella; species Hyalella azteca. Next base: position 3,167 of record NW_025935690.1, on the reverse strand, counting down.
AGATTAAAGTACGTAGATATCCATGTAGGGAAGGTGAAACATAAAAATAACTGTGTAAAAATAACTGTAAGCAAACTGAAAGATGAAAAAAAACCTGTAAGTGGTAACTGGTAACAACTTAACATCTCTACAGTCGCTGGATATTGTTGTTACAAATCGAATGATATGTGTCTCAACATTGTAGCATGTGATCTGCAAAGTTATAAACTTTTTTAGAGTACCGCTTATTTGCCATTTTCTATTATTTGCACGTTTTCTTTCATTATTTTTTAAATTTACATGAACAAAAGGGATTAAATTTCTGTTTTACATATGTGTACCAAGTTTCAAAACGATCCGTCTGTAAACAAAAAGTTTTGTTGGAGGGTAGCTAGTCCCCTTAAGTAAAATCTAAAGGCTTTATCTATAAATGTAGCGGTAGCGCTGTAGCGGCAAAACCTCGTATCGCTACTTAAATATGTAGCGGGCGCTACCGCTACATTGCCTTAAATGTAGAGCCGCTACCGAAAATGTAGCGGCTGCTAGTAGCGGCCGCTACATGTAGCGCGCTAATGCCCACCTCTGAACCTCACAAATATTATATGGAACTTTTTGGAGATGCCAGACAATAGTCCTCACAGAGACATTTCAAATGAACTCAAACTCATTTATGAAATGTTTCATGGTAAGAAGTAATCAACAGAAAACGCTTGAAATCATCCCTTATTACCCCATTTGATGGTACTACTACAATTCAATGTTACTACAGATAAGGACATCAGATCAAGGAGAATATGAGCCATTTTTCATTTCTTTGGAAAGTATTTGGTCGACCAATTTTTTAGTTGAATTCACTTTTGCCTCCATATCTTCATCTTTATGAGTTTTCTTCTCATGCCCTAGAAAGGAAAGGAAAGTGATTGTAAAAAACTTGGAAAGGAAAGTGATTGTACAGTTTGGGGTTTCATCCCACCCCTTCTTCAGCCACTATGCTTTCTGGGAAAGACTGGTACTGTCAAACGGGGTAATAAGGGAAGGGCGGTGTAAATCGGGACCAGCGTCCCACATTTAGTAGAAATGTTGTAGCAGCTAAACTAATCAAAATATTGCAAAACTAAAAATAGTGGGGTAAATTTCAACATTTTTACTACCATCAAACGGGGTAAAAAGGAATGGTTTTGAGTGTTTTTTGTTGATAACTTTTTATTATGAAACATTTCAGAAACAAGTTTAGGCTCATTTTATAGCTCTCTGCAAGGGCTATCCAATGGCATCTTCAAAAAAATTCCATATGCTATTCGTAAGGTGCCAGATGCAAAATAAAACCGTCCTGATTTACCCATGGGAACGGGGTAATCCGGGAGACTTGCAATAAAAGTTAATTTTAGAATGTTTAAAGCATGCATAGTGTACTCATCCATTGCTAACAGTACTTTGAAGTCCTCCTCTTTCATTGTAAATGATGGAGATGTAGAATAAATGACATTTTATGCAATTTTTACTCGTTTATCGGTTATTGATATGATATCACCATATTCATTCATTACTGTATTATTGATATGATATTACCATATCCATAAACATGCCATTGAGTACCGTCAAACGGGGTAAAAAGGGACGGGTGGGGTAAAAAGGGACAGAAGAAGAGCTATAAAATGCGTCTAAACCTGTTTATGAAATGTTTCATAGTAAGAAGTTATTAACAAAAAATGCTCACAACCGTCCCTCATTACTCCATTTGACGGTACCCACTCACAACCCACTTCATCCTCTCCAGACATGTCAAAATCTGAAACAAGTTCGAACTTGCCATCTACACTTGGACAAGAGCCAAGATCTTTATCATTAGAGCAAACTGCATCATAACTAGGAGATGGCACTGATACATAGCGAGCTACATATCTCAAGTTTGCACAGCAGCTGTAAGAGATGAATTAGGAAAGATACCTACTATTCATTGGGGTGGATGCAAGTTACACCAAAATGCTTTTGAATGGCATTGTTTATCAAAGAACTTGTCTTGGAAAGAGTTTTCTTGCACAACAGAAGAGAAAATAAATCAGTCAGGCAAACTACAGGGTGCCCTAGAGAAACTTACTTATTTGAAAGGTCAATAAAATAAAAGTACTTCAATGATTGTTTTACATTTTTTTATTTATGAGTACAATTTCCCAAAATTTTTTCATACAGTCTTGAAAATGACATTGAATAAATGGCAACCCCCATTGCACATACATTGATGAAGTTAGGTTTTTTAAATTTGTGTCCACTCTTTGCAGCATATCAATCGGTATGTTGGCAATGGCGTCGCAAATGGTGTTTTTGAGGTGTGCTATGGTCCGTGGTTGATCGACATAAACCAGAGATTTCAAATAACCCCATAAAAATAAATCGCATGGAGTCAAATCTGGAGAGCGTGGCGGCCATTGGCAATCGCCCCTAAGAGAGATGAGGCGGTTGGGAAAATGTTGTTGCAACAAATTCATTGAATCTTGTGTGGTGTGTGCTGAAGCCCCATCTTGCTGAAACCACGCATTCCTAACACTCATTTCTTCGAGTCGTGGGAGAAAAAATTCCTTGATCATGTTCCTGTAACAAGCTCCATTAATGGTAACTGCGCATTAATTTTCTTAAAAAAAATAAGGACCAATTATTCCTATTACCGACATCGCACACCCGACGGTAACTTGCTCACAGTTAAGTGGCTTCTGGTGAAGCTCATGTGGATTTTTCACCACACCAATAACGCATGTTTTGCTTGTTGACGCAGCCGGAAATGTGGAAGTGACCCTCGTCACTGAAAAAAAGGCCGTGTCTTCGGCAGGTTGTCAACCAGCATTTCACATGCATTTTGACAGGCAACAAAATCACGTTCAGTTAATTCTTGCACAACAGAAAATTTATTTGAGAAACAAACTTGGGAAGTTTTCCCTTTAGATGCGCCCCCTCTTGCCTCTCTACCCGCCCAACTCACCGCGCAGAAATTTTTTCAAATAAGTCAGTTTCTGGGTGCACCCTGTACTAGGCTACATGGATGGAAATAAATTCAGTAGATGGAGCAGAAACCATAGGTTCATGAGCTGCAACACAAGGAGTAGAATTGAGGTTAGTAATGCATAAATCATCCACTAAGGGGCCAATTGAATTTTGAAACAACTTGACTATATAAGTAATGAAGAGGAGAATCT
>NW_025935689.1:0-1436 GCF_000764305.2 Hyalella azteca | reverse complement strand
CAGGTCTTATGTAGCAGGTCTTTTTTGACAGGTCTTTTGTGACAGGTCTTTTGTAACAGGTCTTTTGGGTTATGATTGAAATTTTAATATTAGCTAAAAGGATCAAATCTAGGTTGAGTTATCCATTAAACTTGTAGAATTAAAATACATCGCCTTAAACCCTATGCAAAATTTGTAAAATTTTCATATACAAATGAAAATTTTGGGTTAAAACCACAAAATATATCCTGCTCAATAACTTCCAAACTCTACAACGAAAAAAAAGGAAATTTAAAGTTTTTTATATTATTTCAAATGAAATGTTGTAAGATAGAAGATATTTCATTTGATTCCATGCCTGAAACCTTTCCCCATCCGCAGCGTAAATTTCCAAACCAATTAGCGTTCAAGTATCAGATTAAATTATTATTATTATTAATTATATTAAAATAATGCAAGCAAATGCAAAGTTCTTGATTAACACTTCGGTAGACTACAAAACTGCAGGTAATAACATGTAATTTAAATTACAAGGTTTTTAATGCACTCTTCAATCCAGTGATTTTAGCTGCAAAGTGGTGCAGATGAAGAAAAATATTATAAATAAGAAGTCATCTGAAAGAAATTTGTTAGGGTGTGAAGACGGTTTTGCTATGTTTAATGCTTGAAGTGTCTGATATCATAAAAATGCAATTCACTCTACTAAGATACGGCATGAACATTAAGGAACGACCAAATATTATTTTATTATATCATAATACTATATAATATAATACTATAATATTATAAGTATTATATTAAAATACTTATAATATTACAAAAAAGTAGGCCTTCTAAATAATTTGTTATAGGGTGGCGCCGGTTTTGATATACTAATGTTTAAAGGGTATAATGTCATAATTCAAAAAGTGTCTCTGATTTTACACATGTACAATGAATTTCATACTTTATTGTTATATATTTAAAAAGAATCATTTAAAATTATTTAATATATATTTACCTATATATATGTTTTTTAATTTTTAAAATTTATTTATTCTGTCAATTGATTCAAGGATCGTCTCTGCCTATTCACAAGTGTGCAAAATTTCAGATCAATTGGACAGGTATAAGTGTGTTAAATATTGATTATAAGATTTGTAGCAGACAAACAACAAGAAGTGAAGATAAAGAGAAGTTTTGTAAAATAAAAAACACTCTGCTAAAATGCTGCATGAACATTAAGAAACGAACTAATATTCTATTACAATGATCCTTCCTGTTCTTCCTGTTCAATGTAGAAGCGTGTAAGTTCTTATGCCAAATAGCGAACATCAATATTGGTTTAGGGCGACTCTGTCCTGTAAAATAATGACAGCATTGTAAGAAAGCACTGAATCTGTTTTATCTCGATTTGACAAGTTCCAATATAACAAAACGCGCGTACTTAGTAGTAAGCAATTATGTCCCTGCAGACA
>NW_025935688.1:0-631 GCF_000764305.2 Hyalella azteca | reverse complement strand
AACATACAGATGCATTCGTCTAATTATTGCTACATTGTTGCAATCTCATTAAAATTTATGCGGCTAGTCAGCGGCCTGGGTGGAATTCTACGTAACACATAAAGTGCGAAGACGAAAAAAAATAATATTGTATAGCTGTACGTGAGAATAAAGGATTTACTACTAGGATCGTTCAATCTTGAATCTACAGGGAAAAATACCACAATATTAGTTTTTTTTATTGAAACGACTAAAGAATCCTAAGCTACAGGGTGAAACTGATTTGAAGAAAAACTTGGTATGGGTTAGAGTTGTTTTCATTGGGAAGTTTTCGTTTGTCAAGAAATGTAAAGAATCTCAATATTATACTATGCTACCTCAATTGTGAACTGTTCATTAATCTACAAAAACTAATTATACATAAATTACTGCACTGTATTAATTTATAAGTGCAGTTAAAATTAGCAAATAGCTCAATCTAATGCGCTGAGAACAAGCCTAGTATAAATATAAACAATTATTGTAAGAATTTACAATTATATAAACAATTATTGTAAGAATTTACAATAATTGTTCGAAATTTTATAATATTTTCCAATGTTGGCTAATTATATGTGGAATAATCAGCAGAGTTATAATCTTTCGTAACCTT
>NW_025935687.1:0-2166 GCF_000764305.2 Hyalella azteca | reverse complement strand
AATAATTTCTCTCTTTGATCTCCAGTCTCGGCGCGCTTTTTGGCAGCTGATTATTACTGACATCTAGGTTAGCTTCTGGGCAGTGAAAAATAATTCCTGAGTAGCAGTGAAAAAAAGTATTATAAATTTCTATCGCATCTGATGATGGCCTTTCGCCGTGACAAAAAGTTTGACGGTAATACCTGAAACATAGAAATATGAGAATATAAAGTTCATCGTCACATACTGAAAATCTTTAAGATATATAATTAAAAATACCATAACAACAAGCTTATGAGTATCAATTCATGTACCGGGTAAATTAATTAGCCCGTATTACAGGAAAAATAAACAACCTAATTACTGTTATAATATAACGGGTAAGTAAGTAAATTCTGGTGAAGAGTCAATACTGAAATGCATTTTCTGACAAACAATTGAATTGTAGATTAGCTTCATTATTTTCCCGCATATGTAAGGAATTGTTCATTATTTTCCCGCGTATATGAGGACTTGTTTATTCTTTTCCCCGCATATGTGAGGAATTGTTCGTTATTTTTCCGGTATATGAAAGGAATTTTTCATCATTTTTCCCGCATATGTGAGGAATTGTTCGTTATTTTTCCCGCATATGAGAGGAATTGTTCATTATTTTTCGGAATATGTGAGGAATTGTTCATTATTTTACCGCATATGTGAGGAATTGTTCATTATTTTACCGCATATGTGAGGAATTGTTCATTATTTTACCGCATATGTGAGGAATTGTTCATTATTTTACCGCATATGTGAGGAATTGTTCATTATTTTACCGCATATGTGAGGAATTGTTCATTATTTTACCGCATATGTGAGGAATTGTTCATTATTTTACCGCATATGTGAGGAATTGTTCATTATTTTACCGCATATGTGAGGAATTGTTCATTATTTTACCGCATATGTGAGGAATTGTTCATTATTTTACCGCATATGTGAGGAATTGTTCATTATTTTACCGCATATGTGAGGAATTGTTCATTATTTTACCGCATATGTGAGGAATTGTTCATTATTTTACCGCATATGTGAGGAATTGTTCATTATTTTACCGCATATGTGAGGAATTGTTCATTATTTTACCGCATATGTGAGGAATTGTTCATTATTTTACCGCATATGTGAGGAATTGTTCATTATTTTACCGCATATGTGAGGAATTGTTCATTATTTTACCGCATATGTGAGGAATTGTTCATTATTTTACCGCATATGTGAGGAATTGTTCATTATTTTACCGCATATGTGAGGAATTGTTCATTATTTTACCGCATATGTGAGGAATTGTTCATTATTTTACCGCATATGTGAGGAATTGTTCATTATTTTACCGCATATGTGAGGAATTGTTCATTATTTTACCGCATATGTGAGGAATTGTTCATTATTTTACCGCATATGTGAGGAATTGTTCATTATTTTACCGCATATGTGAGGAATTGTTCATTATTTTACCGCATATGTGAGGAATTGTTCATTATTTTACCGCATATGTGAGGAATTGTTCATTATTTTACCGCATATGTGAGGAATTGTTCATTATTTTACCGCATATGTGAGGAATTGTTCATTATTTTACCGCATATGTGAGGAATTGTTCATTATTTTNACGTAACGTTTCTTAACACACGACCAACAATCGTCGTCTCTAGTAGTGACGCTGACCTCTAATTATGACGTTAAGTCATAGACACGGACGTAGCAACGTTATAAACTTTACGCTCTGCTTCTATCGTACGGTTATGGGGCGCAAATAAACCTTGTATAATAGAAGGCCTGGAGCTGTCCTGGAATTGGTCGTTAGCAGGACACTTGGAGCGGACCAAGAGTCTGGTGTTCGCTCTGGTGAATATCTGGACGCGCTGACTCTTGTCTTCCGTGCACTCACCCAACAGTACAGGCGACTTGCTTCTACGCAGACGACAGCAACCGCGAGACGGCACCAAAATTGTGATCAGTGCTACAACATGTATTAGACATGGTCGCCACACGTGTACCTCAACACACATGTACTTTGGGAGTTATTAGACATTCATGGTCGCTACAAGTGCACCTCAACACAAGTGTTTTGGCAGGTACTAGACATGGTCGCCACACATGCACCTCAACACACATGTGTTTTGGCAGGTATTGGACATGGTCGCTACA
>NW_025935686.1:0-8318 GCF_000764305.2 Hyalella azteca | reverse complement strand
TTTAGTTTTGCAATATTCCAATTAGTTTTGCTACTATAACAGTTTTACGCCGTGTCGGAGGACTGTCCCGAGTTACCCCGCCAGTCCCGAGTTACCCCGGTTGACGGTACATACATAAATTATATATGTTGTTTTTACTATTACAGGTATAGTGCACAATCTATTCTAGATTTATTTTAAAATTAGGTAAGATGCGTGACTTAACTGATTTCGAATGAGGGCAAATTGTTGGTGCTCACATGACAGGGGCTTTGATCACCAAAGTCGCTGAGGTATTCGGTTTTTCAAGAGCTACTATATCAAGGATGATGATGCAATTCGAAAAACAGGGGAAAACATCGAATAATTGCACTAAATGTGGTCAACCCTCAAAGCTATCTGATAGAGATCGAAGAACATTAAACTGCATTGCAAAAAAAGGCAATCTACGACTTCAAAGGTGCATGCAGAGTTAAATCAGAATCTCAGCAATGAAGTTTCCACCAAAACCGTTCATTGTGAGCTTCATATGGGTAGATACCATGGAAGAGCCGCTATCAGGAAACCTCTACTTTCTTCTGGAAACATTCAGAAGTGGATGTTGTGGTGCAAGGACCATAAAACCTGGTCTCCAGACCAGTGGAGGTTAGAAGAGGCCCCCTCAATCTCCAGATGTGGATAGCATTGAACATTTGTGGTGCATGCTTGAGCCACCAGTCAGGAATCGATATCCTCCACCCTCTTGTCTGGATGAACTGGAGAAGGTTTTGCTGGAAGAGTGGCTGAAAATTCCAATAGAACAGTCAAGAAGCTGTAAGATTTGATTCCCAGACATATTGAAGCTGATTGAAGGCTAAAGGGGGTCCAACTTTGTATTAAATAAAGTTTCTCTAAATTTATCAGGCATTCCAATCATTTTGTCCAACCCCTGTATATTAGCTAGGATTTAATTTTGTAAAAAATCAGTTTATCAATTTGCAAGAACCACCAACAGCAAAGTGACTTATCACTGTTCGTGTTAGCCATGGTGGAATTCTAGGAATGGAGAATTTTATTGCTCTGCCTCAGACGCATGCTCCGAGGAGGAGGGGGTAACATGCTTGGGGGCGGTAGTCAGGGGCAGTGGTAGATGTTGGGTGGGGATGGAAGGGTGGTGATGGAAGGGGTGGGGATGGAAGGGGTAGGGATGGAAGGGGTGGCGAATGTAGGGGCGCTGCCCCCATGACACATCTCCCTCTTTGCACGATGGACATTAGGTTGGCAGGCCAGCACCAGTAGACAGGACTTCTGATGGCACTGTGACTACTGTTACAACCACGGGCACTTGGTTTGACACGGGATGTTCTAACCACATTGGTTGGTCACAATTAGAAAAACATAGCATGTGTATCTTGGCATATAGAGCATGCTGGGAGTCTAAATTGGAATTTTTGTGCCTACGAATGTATTATTGCACCTCAAGCATCACCAAAGTGACCAATTTTCAATACATTCAGAATCTCACAAGTGCACCAAGCAGGGTGGAATTCTAAAATTAGTGGTTCACTTAAAAAAATGTTCTGCCTAAAAAAAAGTTCCAGGCAACTAGGGTAAACCAGTGGTTCCCAAAGTGGGTGATATTGCCCCCCTAGGGGCAGTGAAAAAAAAAGGTGGTAGGGGAGCATGGTGGCATTCTAAATGACCATGTACCTATGTAATTGAGGAGCATGATGGTCAATATTGTGTTTAAAAATTAATTTTAAATACAACAATTCTAAAGAATACAGTGTCTCCAATGTTACACATCTACAATGAATTTCTAATTTTTCACTACCGTCAACCGGGGCTACTTGGGACAGATTTGAATGATTAGTTTTAAATAACAGTTAATAACTTCTTACGATGAAACATTTCATAAACAAGTTTAGTCTCATTTTATAGCTGATTGGCAGGGCTATCGAATGGCGTTGTCAAAAAAATTCCATATGCTATTCGTAAGGTGCCAGACGCAAAATAGAGATTGTCCCGAGTAGCCCCGTCGGTTGGGGCTACTCGGGACAACGGGAATAAAACTTCATTTCAAAACATTTGAAGCATGCAGAGTGTACTCATCCATTACTAACAGTACTCTGAAGTCCTCCTCTTTCATTGTAGATGTAGAGGTAGAATAAATGACATTTTCTGTGATTTTTACTTGTTTTTCCTTTATTGATATGATAGTGTCATATACATTAATTACCGTATTATTGATGTGACATTATTGTATTATTGATGTGACATTATTGTATTATTGATGTGATATTACTGTATCCATTAACATGCCATTGAGCATTTACAACAACCTTGTCCATTGCAAGCTTCATATAAGCAGCTGAAGGAAGGCTTACAGGAAGGCTTGTAATTTCACATCATTTTAATTGGGACTTCCTGTGATCATTAACTTTGCCTGGTCATTAACTTCACGTGATCATTAACTTCGCATGGTCATTAACTTTGCGTGATCATTAACTTAGCATGATCATTAACTTTGTCCCGAGTAGCCCCGGTTGACGGTATATAAAAAAAATTCAAGATCATCTATTGTGTCAATGGATTCATACATTGTCTCCTACTTTACCTAAGTGTGCAAAATTTCAGATTGATTGGACAGGTAGAACTGGGCTGAATATTAGATTTGTAGAAGACAAAATTATTTTTTTCAATTTATTAAATAACAATTTTCTTAATTCTCAAAATTATATATTCTGTCAATTGATCCATGTATTGTCTCTGACTTTACGCAATTGAGCAAAATTTCAGATCGATTGGAGAGGTAGAAGTGTGTTGAATATTTATTACTATGAGATTTGTAGCAGATAAACAAACAAACAAGAAGTGAAGCTAAAGAGAAGTGTTGTAAAATATACATTTGAAAATTACTTTTTCAAGACAACACTGCAAAAGAATAGTGTCTTTGATGTTACATATGTACAATGAATTTCTAATTTTATTATCAAATATTAAAAAAATTACTTTAAATTTTTCTTAATTTAAAAGAATTTGAATTTCAAAGTTATTTATTTTGTCAATCGATTCAAGCATTTTTTCTGAATTTACGCAAGTGAGCAAAATATCAGATTGATTGGACAGGTAGAAGTGTGTTAAATATCAATTAATTTCAGAACAATTGGAGAGGTAGAAGCATGTTCAATATAAATTTCTAGATTTGAAGCAGACAAATGAACAAACAAAGAAACAACAAGAAGTGAAGTTAAAGAGAAGTGTTGTAATAAAAAAAGGAGCACGCTTGCTACAATAGGAGCACCAAGCAGGATGGCAGAACGCTTGAAGATGAGCGGGCCGGCAGCAGCAGCAGTGCGCTTGTCCCAGTACAATAGGAGTGGGACAAGCAAGCACTCCAATACGAGTGGGCCAGCAGCTCCTATTGCAGGCTGGAGCTCCATCCTTCTCCTTTGTAGTGGGACAAACACGCTGCTGGCCCTTTGTATTGAAGTGCACAGCTGTCCTGCTCCTCACCCCACTACTCAAGTTAGTAGTGCTGTAGCGCTCTGAGCTTGCTGGTGGATCTAAATGACCATTTCCTATAATTCTACCATGCTCAAAACTGGATTGTGCAGTTATATTTTTAATTATATAGTATAATTATCTACATAGGAGATAATAATCTTGCAGATTTGAAAATAGCAGGAAAGATGTAGTGGCAGCTCAAAGTCTCAAATGATAGATGTATTCCATCCAGCCTAGGGTGCAGACTGCAGAAAGTGGGTGAATATTGAAAGATCTTTGGCAATGCATCAGCAGCAAAATTTAAGCCTACAGACCTTGCCAAGCCATTTGGATTGGAATAATTTCATTTTAAAAATGAATCTGAAATTATTGCAATTGTTGCAAATCTGCACGACTGCAAGCGCACACAGTAAGGTTTCCGGTACATTGAATGGATCAGGATGCAGTGAAGCATGTCCAAAAATCAGTTGTAATGAGTGTAAGTGTTGCAGTGCATGGAGAATGAATAAGCTATCCAACGTCTGGACCTCTTCGTGGTGGATGGACCCCTCTGAAGTGATCCGTCACTCCGTTGGGTTAAACATGGACACAACTCCCAGACCTGCTGCAAGCCATTTTTTGGCTTGGCAAGTTGGCAGTGCCCCCATGCAGGGCGTCACTTCTACCCACTGGCTCTTCTAACCTGGCCGCAGCTCGTCCATTTGACCAAGTCACTATTGCCTTCTTCCTTTTGATGGCAGGTATCCACCCTAGCCCCGGCCCTGACCCTTGTGGCGTCTGCGGGCGCCCGGTCACCTGGAGGGAAACTTCCTTCCGGTGCTACCGCTGTGGCCTTTTGGTCCACAAGCTGTGCTCTGGGCTCAGCAGGGTGTCCCAGTATTACCACACCTGGACCTGCCCCAGGTGTAATGCCCCCCCCCCCCCTTTCTCACCTCCCACAGCCCCCTTGCCTCCCCCCACTCCCAGGTTGCCAGACGGTCCTTTCTTTGCTAACGGACCTCCACCTGCCCCCGCCCACTTCCTCCAGTTCAACTGCAACGGCCTGCGGCACTGCGCAGTTGAGTTGGCCCACTTCCTTGTCACTCACTCCATCCTTGTTGCAGCCATACAGGAAAGCAAGCTCACCGAGGTCTCAAACCCCCCTGACCTTCCCTGATTACACCCTGGTCCGCCGTGTCAGACCCATGGCCCTTGCGCTAGTGGTCTGTTTTATTGTGAGTCATACCCTCTCATACTCCCCGATCCCATCAGACCACCTGTTCCCTGGCAATACAACAACAGAACACCAGGGCATCTCCATCTCTATAGATGGTGCACAACTTCACCTGTATAACATCTATGTCCCTCCACCCACCTCCTGCCCCCCAGGCTTCATGCCCTCACTGACCCCACTATTTGAACTGGATGCCCATAATACCATTATTATGGGGGACTTTAATGCTCACAATCCAGTGTGGTTCTCTGCCACTCAGGATGACTGCGCGACCACCCATGGCACAGCCTTACTCAACCAAATAGATTCAAGCTAGTTAATCCTACTCAATCAAGACACCCCCACCAGGCTCCCATCACAAGGAGCCCCATCATCTCCTGACCTCACCCTTATTAGCCCCCATTTGCTCCTAGACGCTGTCTGGACCACACTGGCCCACATCATTTTTGATTTCACATTTCCTTATATTAGGCCTGTATTGCCAGGTAATTTGTCACTTAAATTCATGGTAATCAAGAAATTTCTTCCAAACTACGGAACAGATTTCAACGGAACTTTGTACGTAAATACCTAACCTCTCAGCGGTGATGTTTAGCTTGTGAAATTTTTCTATTTTGCTTTCATTTGCGTGTTATACAGATATGAGAGGAATGACCAGCTCTTCTACCAGCCTGTTTAACCAAGAGCTTTATACGTATAGCCATATACCTTGCAAATGAAGGCAAAACAAAAAAATTGTAAACATTGCCATTGCTGAGGCTTCAGTAGCTTGGAAAAAATTTCTTGATTACTGCAAATTTAAGCACGTATTGCTGTTTAAATCATGAATGAAGGTAAAATAAAAAAATATGCAAACACATGCACAATCAAAAAAATTTTCACAAGCTTGACATTACTGTAGGGTAGTTAGGACTGTAAATTCAAAATTTTGTTTGCATCTGTTCAGTAGTTTGGAAGAAATTACTTGATCACTATGAATTTCAGCCCATATTGTCATATAACTATGGCAAAAACAAACGATGTAAAAGGTCAAGCAATTTTTGCAAGCAAAACATTATTGTTGGGTCCTAATGAATACATGTGCCAAAATTCATGAAGTTAAATTCATTAGTTTGAGAGATATTCCTTGATCATTGAATTTGGAAATTGGTCGTGAGACCGGCCATGAGTCTGGCCATAAATTTATCCGAGATGTAAATCTAGGAGAGGTTAAAAAAAAACAGATCTGGGTGAAAAAATCATTGCTGGGAGTTGTGTGCTGCACATGTTGTGTACAAATTGTCAAACAAACATTCAAACTTCTGACATTGACTTCTGAATACTGCCCCCCTACCACCCTCTTTTTCCTCACTGCCCCCCCAAAATCTTGCACTGTGCCACTCTAGAAGCAATCTTAATTACCATCATCACATGGAATTTATGAGTGCGCCTGCCCAAATTGGGAGCGCAGCAACATCACTCAACCTTTCATCACTTTAACTCAGTGGCTAGTGGCTACTGACGTTAGTGACGTACGTAACCTAGCAGACCACCACGCCAGCCCGGCGGCTGAATGGCAGCAGCCATTCAGCCAGTCAGCCATTTTCTTTATAAGACCAATCTTCCCTGGGCCCCTGGCCAAGTCACATGGCAATATTATAAATATATAGCTTCTAATCAACTGTTTAAAGCCAATTAAAATTTTAAATACCGTCAACCGGGGCTACTCGGGACATTATTTGAACGATTAGTTTTAAAAAACAGTTAATAACTTCTTACGATGAAACATTTCATAAACAAGTTTAGTCTCATTTTATAGCTGATTGGCAGGGCTATCGAATGGCGTTGTCAAAAAAATTCCATATGCTATTCGTAAGGTGCCAGACGCAAAATAGGGATTGTCCCGAGTAGCCCCGTCGGTTGGGGCTACTCGGGACAACGGGAATAAAACTTCATTTCAAAACATTTGAAGCATGCAGAGCGTACTCATCCATTACTAACAGTACTCTGAAGTCCTCCTCTTTCATTGTAGATGATGTAGAGGTAGAATAAATGACATTTTCTGTGATTTTTACTTGTTTTTCCTTTATTGATATGATATTACCATATACATTAATTACCTACCGTATTATTGATGTGACATTATCGTATTATTGATGTGATATTACCGTATCCATGAACATGCCATTGAGCATTTACAACAACCTTGTCCACTGCAAGCTTCATATAAGCAGCCTTATAACATTTTTTTCGTATCTGTAAGCTTAGAGGAAGGCTGGTAATTTCACATCATTTTAATTGGGACTTCCCCTGATCATTAACTTCGCGTGTCATTAAATTCACGTGATCATTAACTTCCCGTGGTCATTAACTTCGCGTGATCTTTAACTTCGCGTGATCATTAACTTTGCATGATCATTAACTTCCCGTGATCATCAACTCTGCGTGATCATTAACTTCACGTGATCATTAACTTTGCGTGATCATTAACTTCACGTGGTCATTAACTTCACCTGGTATTTAACTTCGCGTGATCATCAACTTTCGCGCGATGGGGTAAAAAGGGACACCCCCCAGGGTAATTAGGGACACCCTTAAAAATGCATTTACAGTAGAACCTCAGTTAGCAAAGGCTCCAGTTTACAAAAAAATTGATTAACAACAAAGAATTTTGATTACATTTAACTTGCTCAGCAAAAAAATTTACTTATCAAAAAATTAGTACATCATTGGTCGTCACAAAATTGTAGTACATAGAATTCTATATATAGAATTGTGCACCGGGCATCATAGAATGAAAAGTAATTGACCTAAATTATGGTTTATTTCTCCAAAACATATGATGGTTGTCACTAAAATATTACTTTCTTGGCATGTTTACTTGGCATGTCCATGGATACAGTAATATCACATTAATAATATGGTAATTAGGAAATATGGTAATATATCAATAGAGGAAAAATAAGTAAAAATCACAGAATATTCTTTGTTTTTAATCAATTTTGTTCGTAATTGGAGCCTTTGCTAACTGAGGTTCTACCGTAAATGCGTTTTTGGGGGTGTCCCGAACAGCCCCGGGGGGGGGTGCCCCGAGTAGCCCCGCCATGCAGAAATGGCTGCCATTTCTTTTTGGAATGAGATAGGCAAATTCTGTTAATTATGTTTTCAAGTCGACACCTGGGTGCAACTTTTACGTAAGTAAAATTTTTTAATACGGTGAATATTTTTTTTGCTACATACCTCAGCAGTTGTAACTTTACAAAATATAGTTTTTCACCATTTTTTTCAGGAATTTTTAAAAGCAAGTAAATGTAGTATTTTTCAACTTCCTTTATACTACATAGATAGAAAAAATGTTGACGTTTACGCAACTATTTTTAGTTTTGCAATATTCCAATTAGTTTCGCTACTACAACAGTTTTACGCCGTGTCGGAGGCCTGTCCCGAGTAGCCTCCAGTTCAACTGCAACGGCCTGCGGCACTGCGCAGTTGAGTTGGCCCACTTCCTGGTCACCCACTCCATCCTTGTCGCGGCCATTCAGGAAAGCAAGCTCACAGAGGTCTCAAGCCCCCCAACCTTCCCTGGTTACACCCTGGTCCGCCGCGACAGACCCATCGGCCCTCGCGCTGGCGGTGGCGGTCTCTGTTTTATTGTGAGACA
>NW_025935685.1:0-11473 GCF_000764305.2 Hyalella azteca | reverse complement strand
AATTTCAATGATACAATTAAATAGGCATGTTAGGGAATGCTTTGAAGTCAACTACTGCTTAGAGAAATAGTTTTATTTTCAAATGCAAGTAATACAAAAATTACGAAATTTGTGTCCATTAATGAAAGCAATATATATATCTATCTTTGCATGAAAACAAAATAAAATATTTTTTATGGATCTGAAACTACAACATTGGGTGCTGCCAACATCACCCAATGTTGGCAATACGTGATTGAAAAACAATTATCGCACATGTATGGTTTTCCTTCACAGTCATCAAAATATTTTTGTACCCTTCGCGTTTCACCTTTGCTACGGCACTTCCCTCATTCGCTGAGAGTATGTTGTAGCATTCATGGCAGCGCATCCTGGCTTTAGTTCTAGTTGGTTCAATGAAAGTGGGCTGTCCTCTGACCCACTCGATAATTTGAGATATACATCCTTATTTTACTCTTTCTCTGAAATGCTGCTTGTAACAGAAGCTCAGGACAATATATACGATGAATGATCTCTATAAGGTAAATATAACTGAACTAACAATGTAAATACCCTCAATTTTTTCAGGATTATGAAAACCTGGACACCAATCTCTTTCCATAGTAATTTCCATGCGTAATATACATCATTCACAAAAAGCTAAGAGATACCGGTAGTCATAATGTGTGCAATTATGACTAAAAACTAATGTAGGTTTCTTGCGCGCATCACTCACAGTGATAAGAGTGATAACTTTAGGCGTTTTTCCGCAATATGAGCCATAGATGCATGTCTTTGCTTGGTACGCATCGCCCACAGTATTAGAAGTGATTACGCTAGGCGACGTGAGCCAATATGAGCCACAACAGGCATGGCTTCATTTGGTACACATCGCCAGGAATAATTACGAATTTCAACCCTGAGCGATGTGCACCAAATGCGGCCACGAATTTTACGTGACACAACGACAGAACATACCCCTGCAGAGCTGCACACAACTTTTCTCCTTGCTATCTGCCGGGTAACTGAAGATATACAAGTTTGAACCTATCGCCCGTACGGCATTCGGGCCAAATCAGCAATCGCGGCCAACGTGTTAATACTGACACGTTGTCGTCTACCTACTAGAAAATCTCTGATCCATTGGAGAACGTTTCCCTCAATTCCCACAAACTTCACTTTACGCAACAGCCGCTCATGCGGAACACTGTCAAATGCTTTGGCAAAAACTAGGTACAATGCATCCACTGGCTCCCTTTCGTCCAGCAGGCGAGTCCATTCGTTCAACGTAGATAATAAGTTAGTGGTGCAGGATCTATCGGCGATAAAACCATGTTGACAATCTGATATGAGATGGTGAGCAGTCAAGTGATCGATAATCCTATCCCTCACAACAGATTCCATTAGCTTACAAACAACACTTGTCAGACTGACAGAACGATAGTTGCCGGGGCTGTTTTTGTCACCTTTTTTGAATAATGGTATTACTTGAGCTTCTTTCCAGTCGGACGGCAAAGTTCCTTCGTTCAAGGTTTTTTGAAAGAATACTGCCAATTGGTCGGCCAGAACGGTTGCTAATTCTTGGAGCAATCTGGGATGGAAGCCGTCTGGTCGGGAGCGCAGCCGTGCACCACCAATTTTGTGCACCAATAAGCCCTGAATCGAACGCCTTGGATCTCTTCGGACCTACACCAATCAGCCGTGCACCACTCGGCTTTGTCCTCCTCCGGCCTTGACCAGCACCTGCCGTGCACCACCAGGCCGCGGATCGAATCTGACTTCCGGGCATCGTTAAATTACGAAATTTTACGTTCACCGCATCTGAGGTTAGGTTTCATATAGCATAGTTCTGTTCCAAAATTTATCGTCCTTCGACAAGTTGCCGTTCGACCGAG
Organism: Hyalella azteca; assembly: GCF_000764305.2. Taxonomy (NCBI): domain Eukaryota; kingdom Metazoa; phylum Arthropoda; class Malacostraca; order Amphipoda; family Hyalellidae; genus Hyalella; species Hyalella azteca. The sequence continues at coordinate 9,599 of NW_025935685.1, read as the reverse complement.
GGCTGGTTCGACCCACGGCCTAGATACGGACGGCTTGAAGTGTTGAAAGCTACGTTCCGGAAGGCAGGAATCATGATGGTCCATTACATCCAGGGCAGTTGTGGTCTTCGGCAGGCGACCCGTCTGGTCCACATGACTTGTTGGGATTTAGAGCTACCATGCGCTTGAGAACATCTTCGTGTATTTCAAAACATGTTAACTTCGAGCCGACTGGGCGCTCCTCAATATCTGGAATACTGTTCAAGTCCTCATCTGTGAACACACTGCTGAAGAACTGATTAAGAACGTTAGCCTTGCCCTCATCAGAAGAAATCTTTCGTTGGTCTACTTTCAAATCAGATATCCCGTCCTTTGACTTACACTTCGAACTAGCGTACAAAAAGAAAGAGGAGCATCAATGCGTATAACAAAATTGCTGCTATTTTGTTCAAACTTGAATGGAATAAATGAAACGCGTTTTACCCGTCCGGTGTCGCACTTTGCTCCACTGTCTACGTCTATGTACGGTCCTATACATAACAAGATGCGGGGTTTAACTTCGCTTAGGTAGGGAAAATAATACCTGTGCTTATTACTACACACCAAAGTTATCGACAGATTCTGGCTACTCTCGCTGTTAAAGTATGTGTATGTTAAAGATTCTCTTATCCATTTTGGGAAAATAATGACGATTCTTCAAAGTTCTAAGTATAGAACTTTGTATAAATAACAGATCGTTAGAAGTTACGCAGATATAAATAAATAGAAAACGACTATAAACCGTATAAATCAAATCAGCTTTTAAACAAAGTAATTTGTACGGGATGACAGTTGCTGCACCCAAGTACTCACTCCAAAAAGAGGTTCTGGTGGAATGACTCAATATACTAAAAGTTGGAATGAAGTTAACTATTGCCGTGTTCATTGTGGTGACGGTCATATTTAAACAAAAATTTATTTTTACAATTAAATCTAATTCTAAATATTTTAATTATATTAGTTCTAAATCGTGAACGAAACCACCACAATGTCATGGTTGAATTAATACATGCATAATACATGTATTATTTTATATATGTATAGTATACTATTGTAAACTATGTTCAATCATGGTGCATGTGTTATGTGTACTCCGATGAAAATTACAAGAGTTATCCTTATTTTAGCTGCTGAAGGTCACGTTTTCTCTTATTCATTTAGGATACGGCGTAGCCACGGCGTAGCGCATCGATAAACGTATCTAGAAGCTTGCAACACTAAAACGTTAAAAATATTATAATCATTTCCACTCATTTCAATTAAAAATTTCGATAATACTAGTTAATTTGTTTAGTTACAACCAAACATATGCGAAATGGGTACATTGTTTCGTAAAAAAACAGTCAGCGATCGAAAACTAATTTTCTAATATGGATTTTAAAAAACGAGTTCTACCAGTGACTTATACTTCTCAGTATTCTTTCAGTGAATAATTCATTCAGTGCCACATGACACATGGCGATAATGCGTTGCCATCTGTCTTCAACCCAAAGCAATAGGTTGAACATTTATTTAGTCATTTTCATAATCCTAGTTTCTCAGGTTCTGATTTTTGGCCCGGCATAAATACGTCATAGGTGATGGATGATGTCATGGGCAAAGATCACGTTATGGTCTTAACTGTGCTCATCAAAGTTGAAGTTTGGAGTCAACTTTCGGCCTCATTATTTATTTTAGAAGTGTTGTTTACTAGGTTAAAATTGATCTTACTTCTCCAAGTATTAAGAGATTAATTTCAAGCAGTTTAGGCACTGATTTCGGCGGGAGACAGAACACATTACTTTCAATTCACACATTTACATCACAATTAGAATTATTTCTAGTTATCTCGTGCGTTTGTGGTCTCTAATATAGAGGTCATTTGCATTTATTGCATTTCAGCATGTATAAATTATTCCAAAGTAAATTTATTGTGGTGGTCGCAACCCCATAACAAATGCGTGTTTGAGTTGTCTTCAAGCACTCCTCTACTTCGCTAACTCACCGATTATTTTCTAGATTTTTTGTGGGAAGACAGAAAAATTGTGACTGCAGAAGCACTGGTGCACTCCACTCCGTAAGTCAACTCAAATGTGATTGGGACAATGCTAAAACTTAACTCGTAAGCATCTACCAAGCAAAGAGTTCAAGTTGCTCTATATACGTACTAATATTTGTAGTGGAATTCGAAACTTGCCTGGCGACGCCTGTTTAGGCAATCGGCCGATGCGGGATGACGACAGCTGATGCCATGGTTGAATTAATACAAGGTTGACCCACGGCGACGACGATTTTTTCGCCGTTCTGCGCATGTCTCGTGTGACGTCAACGTGGGCCAAAAATGTAAACAGTGGAGATCAACACGTTGTTTTTTCCGTGTAGACGTACCTAGATACGACGTGGCCACGTGAGATTCCAGTGTAGACGTACCTAGATACGACGTGGCCACGTGAGATTCCCGTGTAGACGCGTAGAAACGACGTGGCCACGTGAGATTCCCGTGTAGACGTAGACACAACTTGGTCAAGTGACATTCCCGTGTAGACGTAGACACAACGTGACCACGTGAGATTACCCGGTAGAAACAGCCACGATGAAGCTGTTTGAAGCTCCTGAGGAAAAGAGAGATCCGGAGGGGTTAATAGAGATTCCTAGCTGTTCTGAGGGAACACGGTTCATCAATTCACAATTTCGCTGTTGCCATCATGGAGGCCTATGGCCTGATCATTCGAGATTCCGAGTTAAAATACGACGCTCAGCTATGAGACTCCCGTTACGATGTATACACGGCGCGGTCATATGAGATTCCTGAATACATGAGAAAAAATAAGGTTTTGTGAGTTTATGGGGAGCGTCTGTGTCAAATTTTATTTCGGTTATTTACAGACGGATCACTTTGAAACTTGGTACACATATGTAAAACAGAAAAATAGACGGCTTTTATTTACGTCAATTTTTCGAAAAAAAATGAAAGAAAACGTGAAATTCTTTGAACACTGCCAAAAAGGGGGTACCGTAAAAAAGTTTACCGTAGAAAAGTACTCCTCTTAGGATTTTCAAGCTACAACATCGAGACGCATATCAGTCGGTGCGTAAAAACCATATCTATCGATTGGTCGTAGCTCTTTCGAAATTCTAATTTTTGTGGGGGGGGGGGCATTTTTCTTGAATTCCCACCCCCTTTTGCAAAATATTTTCAAAACTTTCACGAAATTGAAAAAAATACACCAATCCTCTAGTTCTTTTGCTAATCGAATGGTGTATCTCTCAATTCTTTAGCTCTAAAACTGTAGGAGGAGATAGTTTCTCAGTGACAATAAGTGCGATGTTCAGTAGAGCGCGACAAAGCCCCGAGCGCCCCGCGGCGCGTTATATAAAGGTATTTAAGGTGCAAGGATACTAGACAAGACGTTACTTGAGCTAAAATTCAGTCATACATGGAGGGAACAACTGCATGAGCACCTTCCAGCATGACAGCTGCCGAGTATCTGACGGCCGTGACGGGCAGCGTCCAATCCATAGACGGTAGTCTTATGTGCCCGGCCCCTAATTTCCGCCTATCTAAAATGTGAAAGAGCTCCACGGGACCACGACACCTAACTCTTTCGGGATCTGTCGTAAACGCATAAATCAACGTACAGAGATGATTTTGGTACCGTTGGATAGGTCAGAATGGCAGCTTTAAGATGAACGTAAAAACAGGAAAAATCGATATATGCGATTTTTGACCCAGACGCTCCCCTAAGGTTAGGGATGGGGCAATGGGCCCGTTTTGACACTTTTTACAAATAATTTCCTTAAAAATTGAATAATTCTATAGGCGTTTAATTCACATCATACATTCCTCATTAGTTGTACTTTTAAACAAAACAAAGAACCGCCTCGTAACAATTAAAACTTCATCAAAAATTTAGTTTAAAAAAAGGCCTGGGCCCGCTGCCCCATGTTACCCTACCAAATCTATAGGAGACAGATCACGCACTGCCAATTAGTACTTTATTAAGGTAACAACAATCGCTATGTACACATAACAGATAGATCAGAGTGAGACGTGTGACAAGGATGATGGCTCAAAGTCAACAAACCTAATACATAAAATAACTGATTCCTGGTAAGCTCCGGTCCGCAAAACGGTTACTAACGTTCATTAATATACATTATATAACATTGCAGAACATCCACAGTATGTTGCGGGCTTGAACTCGCAATTCACTGCTTCAAATTTTCTTTGCTGAACCGCCCGGCCTCCTCGCCGATTCTGACCAGAAACTGGCACACAGAGCTGGGATCGAACCCGCGCCTCTCTGCGCCAATCTTGGTACTCTAAACTTTAACCACTGGGCCAATCTTCCCATCGAGATAACCGCCAAATTGTTATAGCAACAAATTTCTTTTAATAAACAATGAACTTTGCAGATCGTGAAAGCCTTCATCGTTTTATCGGAAGAAGCGGCGCAAGGAATTCGAGATGAGGGAGGAGCGGAGCGTCTAATGCAGGAGCTTCAAGAATACGTGAGGCAGAACACAGCTCCGTACAAATACCCAAGGCAGGTTAGTTGTCCATCAAATGAGGGGTGAGAAACATTTTTAGTTAAATTTTATTTCATATCTAATCGACTTAACCAATTGTTAAGCACATAAGCTAAGTTAAGTTTATTTAGTCAATTTTTACTAGAGTATTTACGGTTAAATATTTTGATGTACTGTGTACTATTGGCATTTAGATCGATAAAGTTTATTGATGACATTCGTTCATAAATTTTCTCGTGGGCAGATCGAGTTCGTGAGGAGTCTGCCTAAAACTGTGAGCGGCAAAATCCGAAGAGTTGAACTTCGCAAAATCGAAGAAAATCGAAAACAATAATGAATGGAGTGAGTGGTGAGAAGCATTCTGATTGAAATTGTATTTCTACGGCAATAGAACTTGAGTTTGCGTAACCAATATGTACGCGCGCCAGCTAAATTATGATCCCGAAACAAAAAATTTAATGTAAGTTTTGTTGCAGACGAGAAAATTACTCTCATTATCATTGACATTGAATGTATATGCGTAAGTATGTTTGGAGGCTGGCACGGAAAACATATAGGGCAAGGACTACTACACACAGGACATGCATAGCCTATGTCCAGCCTCTGCTAGCAGAGGCGATCGCCTACACTATGAAAATGCTGGTGTTTTAGTGGCATCAACANATGGTACCTACTTTGCTTAGTACAAAATTTTGAACTTCAAAACTGGCAAAAAGTCTATGGTTCTGACCAAGGACTACTACACACATTGTAATACTATTGTATGAAACAATTATGGGCATATCATTTGTTGATGCCACTAAAACACCAGCATTTTCATAGTGTAGGCGATCGCCTCTGCTAGCAGAGGCTGGACATAGGCTATGCATGTCCTGTGTGTAGTAGTCCTTGATATAGGGGCTTTTGGAGCCTGTGATCCTGAATACGTACGTACAGAATTAGAATATTAGCTGAGAATTTCATTGACAACGATCGATTGATCGTGGCAGTAATAAACGATGAAGAGTGTTGGATTCCAAATTATAATATAATTTTTACCTCGTGGCGAAAATTTTATTCGAAGATAATGAAAGCATCGAGAGCTTAGATCTGTCGCCGATTCTTAACGTCGCAGAACATTAATTTACAGCTTGTTGCGGTCTCGAACAGGCAGCTCACTGCTCCAATTTTGCTGTGCTTAGCCGCCCGGTCACTTCGCTGATTCTGACAAGGACTTTGGCACAGAGCTGGGATCGAACCTGCACTTCTCTGCTCCAATCTCGATACTCTTAAACTGAAATAAAAAGTGTAACATCTTCATTCCAAAACGTTGATGTTCTACATCTTTCCACCATCGGCTTCACTCCACTCATTGCCATCTGTTCTGTTGGTCAAAACACACTATAGTTGTAGTTTATCGGTGGTGGAAAAATTCAAATTCACACTTCATCAAAATGAAAACAATCAGCTATCGGGCCAATCACTGTTATAGCCAAATTATTTGTTCCAGGTCATGTCATATATTTGGTCATTTTAACTTCGACGCCGTGACCAAGCTCATGAAACAAAAATAAGACTTATGCTATGCAACATAATAATCAATTTTAAGAAGAAACGTTTGAAACGAAAAATAATTGATCATCCCCAAAATTAACTTCATGTTTTCCATTTCATGGAAGGCATTTGAAACTTTGGAGCCCCTATAGAGATTAAAAAATTGTTCCACTTTACAACCTGAAACAACAAAAGGGAGCAGAGTTAATATTATAGTTGCAAATGAAACAATCGAGTTCTCTCCACAATACCCAATATAGTATTTACGCCATTTCAAATGCCTACGTTAAGTAATGCAAAACATTCAGCTTAATTGACTAACTCATATTATTTGATTATTCAATTAAGTAATTTTCTAGTGAGCCAATTACAAATAAAGGCAACATTACTAGATGTTGGGGATACTGAAATTATACATATGTTATTTTTATGATTTCTAGATTTTAGAACTTTTTTACGACCCGTTTATTCAGTAGGAGTCAATCGTTGAGGTCATTCTTGCTCATGATTGAACTATATACTACTAGTTCAACCATGATTCTTGCTAATGTTGTTCTTAATGTTGTTTTTAAATGTTTTTAATGTAATGCTATTGTTGTTTATATTTACTCTGCATCAGCACTATCCATCGTTGCTGTCGTTTTCAATAAAGTGTTGAAAATAACAATCTCAGTTTCCTGCTCGGAAAAAGATCAGTTGGTCTGACTGGTGCTGACGTATAGGAGCCTGCTGACGTCATCTTAGCTCCTACTGCATCGAGTATATGAGGCGGATTGAAGCCTCAAACATCTATAGATTACTAGCAAACAAGTCCTTTAAAAGCAAACAAACAATTAAATCTCAAAATACTTTTCATTGTATGCAACTAAGGATTTTTCATCAACGTCAATAAATATGACCCATCGCCTTCAATCCAGTAAAAAATTTAAATTATGAGTGAATTGCATAGAAGGTAGAAAATACGGGAAAGGCGCTCTGCTTTATTGTTCGATTACCATTCATTTTCAAAACAAAAGTATAAAATCTCAATGACCTGGTACTAGGATTGTTATATGTTGATTTACGGAAACAAGCGTCTGTGAAACAGGCGTTTTTAATTTGGTAAACTAATGTCTAGGCAAAGAAATTTAAATGTTGAGTGTAGAGAAATATAGAATTTCTTCCCCTCGTGTGATAATTTTTAATGTATATTCATTGCTTTTACATTCTTGGCAAATTTGCGATCCGAGCAAACTAAGGATATGAGCATTTGTTGACACAAGAAGACTTTTTTTTGGCTAAGAAAAATGTACGGGTATATAAAAGAAGTACATATATAAAAAAGTTCAAAAAATCTCACTGAATCGCGTGAGAGAAAGTCGAATTGAAAAAAATTCTACGTTGAAATGTAGTTTTTCATAATTAAATTTGTCAGTGTATTGATTTCCATATGGCTACATGGAAGAAGCCACGGAAGAAGCATTTTGTTAAGAACGAAATAGACAATGAAATTGTTCCGTCGTGACGGACATGTGACATTTCCTTCTTTGGATCTCACATGCAAGTGAACAAAAACCCTTGAGATAAAAATTTCAGCCTATTAATATGTTACTACTGAATAAAACTGGTTTCAATTACATCGATCCAGTGGTATGCATTGATATCAAATTCACTGAACCTGCAAGTACAATCACCATGTTGTTACGCTACTTGGAAAGTTGAATTAATTTTTAAATCGATGTTTACTGTAAGAAAACAGCTCACATAGAACTACATTTGCACAAACATCAATTACTTGTTCCTTAAACAAAATAATTTCTGACGAAAGGGATAACGGGGAAGTTCGTCGTGCCGTGTTGGGAATATTGAACAGTTGAGGGTGAAACTTTGACCTTACATTGAACGTGTAGTATTCAGTACATATAGTAGCCGTTTATCAGTGAACATAGTTCAGTCGAATTGAATTCCTTACCTTGATACTGTGTCTATGCCTTCAATCTGTATTCCCAACAGTAATAATGGAGCCTCGAATTGATGACCCTTGCGAAAGAACAACAATGTCAAAAGGATGAATGGAGTTCATTCAGTCGGAAGTTGATGTGTTCGAGGTAATTCCTATTTCCTAGTCTTTGCTTGAGACGTTCCGAGAAGACACTTCGATCGGACTCGAGGCATGAACTTCTCTAAGCTGATACGTCTTTTTAGCGCATTTTCTCATTTATAGAAAAAAGGCGCTATTGTGCTCGTCATGTCCGTCCGTCTGTCTGTCCGTCCGTCCGTCCGTGACCACGTTTTCGTCGACGAGAAAATGCGCTTTCTGTCACTCACTGCAGTGAGTGCAGAGTTATATATTTTTTACGATGTCGATGGTAGACTATCTTGAATATGTTCATTATACCTCTTGTTTCTCACACGCTTTTACGACACCGAGCAATAAAATAGCTAATAGTTTTTATGGCATTCTCCTCAGTGGTTCCTTGTTTGATGTTTTAAGGGTAGAAATATCACGAAATACGACCCCGCATGTTATCTTAGACAAGCTACGGTTGAAGTGTAGAGTTTTAAATGAAGGATGTCACTGTCCATAGACAATACTTTTGGAAACAATTACAAAATTCCTGTCGGCTGAATATGCTGCAATTATGAACACGTATGTACCTCGCCACGCGAAGTAGCGAGGTCACAGTTACGAAGCTTCTGAGAAAATAGCCAAGGCAAACGTTTTAGTACCTGCCTCAATAGTGGACTTAGAAGAAAATACCCAATGGTGGACGTTATTTGAGACTACCACCATTGTATTTAAATTTCTTTAACTAATTTTGCCGACCGAATATTACAAATCCTGTTATGGGACTCTTTCCTTAATTTATATCGTGTCTTGCCTCGCTCTAATGCTCGACGGGAATCGCAGTACTTCGTTGAATCATTCTTTAGACCACTCAGATGTATTATCGGCCTTTTTTCGGCCAGCAACAACTAACATTTGTTTGGAATATAACTAAATTGTTTTTAATATTTCATCAATGTTTAATATTTGAATGAATTTCTCGCTGGGAACCGTTCAAATATATTTTATGACCGTGCGTTAGTAAATATATCTACTATCCATTATATTTACTAATCTCTTTGTGAGCCAACAACCGCCGAATAACATCAATTATCTCCACATCTGACAACATGACCTTGCAGCAACGCGATACAGGCAATACAGCTTACATGTAACGGCGGCTCAGTGCCACGCGTCGCCATCGGGAAGTTAGTCGAAGTATATATGTTGGCTTCAAGTTCCCGCACGTGCTGTGTATTGTTCCAGCCGTAGAACTCAAATTTTAGGATAAAAATATTCAACATTTGCGATTATTTTCTCCTTTTCGAATGGTTAAACCTTAAATTAATGAAAGCCGGCTCATAAAAACATGTTTTGAATTTCTTTATTGCGATATTCAGCGCTCGATACTTCTTTATGCGATCTGGTTTTGCTGGATCTGTTCCCGAGAATTTGTTGGCTTGGAGGTCATGGCTATCATCCTGAGGTTCAACGAGTCAGCAGGACAAGACTC
>NW_025935684.1:0-694 GCF_000764305.2 Hyalella azteca | reverse complement strand
GCCAACACACTCAGTGCCCATCAAGACAGCGAGGTGGGAGGCTACGTTACGACTCTTTTACGTCCTTTTACGTGCAGCGCTGCAGTATTTTGAGCGTGTTGTACACCTCTATTTCTCCAATTGCTCTCACGGAAAATCTATCTCCTAGAGTTTTGAAGCTACAGCAATGAGAGACATATCATTCGACCTAGCCATCCTTTTTTTTTTAATTTGTGTATGGTTCGTCATATATATGGGGGAGGGGAAAAAATTTAAAAAATGGGAAAAACGCGCATAAAAAAACTATTGGGAAAATGAACAAATGTTAGGCTTGATACAAAAAACAGTAAACAAAATGGAACTTTTATTTCAGAGATGACTGGTCCAAATCTTGAGAAAGCAGACGTATTCACAAAATCTAGGATTGAACCAAGTCACGAAAAATGACGCTTGGCAGCTGTTCCAATACAGTTTATCGCCGTTATGCCGACGAATAAACCCGGCCCAACATAACTGCATGTAGAAGCAAGAAATATCTCGTAAATTTTACAATTCTGCATTTCAGTAGTAGTATTCCAATATAGCAAGTTTCAAATACATTCATATAAGTCCGTTTATCGTTACACACCATGATAAACGGAAGGCTCTTTCTATCGCAAACAGTGTCGCTGAAAGTCCTCATAAAAAAGATCGAAGGTTGGTTCTCACCGGATAT
>NW_025935683.1:9412-11763 GCF_000764305.2 Hyalella azteca | reverse complement strand
CCCCGGAACGCTTAGCGTCCAGTGGTCTTCTGCAAGTTCACTGTCGAAAAACTTCTTGTGATTGCGTCGATCAGCTGTTGGAAAATGAACAAAATTATCTATTCGTCCATGAGGGCGGCAGAGGCACGGTCGACCTTATTTATATAGTTTACCCTTAACGTTTTTTTATACGAGCGAGAAAATTGAGTTTGATGGGGTTCTATCGAGTTTTGCCTTTCCTTCCTTCAATTTATATATATCGCAATGTGAGAATTCCGGTTATAGACTGAATTTATTTTGAATTATTGCTCCTGGAGATATAAAACTCAACTAATCTGATGTTACACGGCTCCGAGCTCCGTTCATGAAGCATTTCTATTATTTTCATCTGAATATTCTCTAATGAAATATGTCTATATTCAATAATTAATTTCAAGAATATGGTAACTTAAAATGAATAATGCTCAAGTGGACGTGGGTAATCTTAATGAATGCTGGTTGAATGAGATTCCTATGTTGAAAAATAATTTTGTTACCCATCAAAATTTGTTTTTGACAAAAAAAAAATTTTTTTCCGTCATATTTGTATAGAATATCATTTCATCAGGAGATTAAAATCAAAATTACACTTTGATGGTGACTACACTCGTCAAATTTTGTATGAATTAGTTTTTATATTGCAAACTATAGATAATTACTTAATACAAATAAAATATATCAATGCATCAACCGGGTTCCAATGAAATTTTCACTTCAAGGTATCTGTACCTATTTATTGATACATAACTATGTTTAAATTTTGGAGCCCAACGGCTAATTGCATGATATTATAATCGATTTGCTAATAATAGCACTCCTAATGAAATTGTTTCCTCGATACGTGACACATTGGAACCTAATAGCCTTAAGGATCGCTTGTGTTGATTGCGTTAGAATTTCAATTAGAAAATGGGAATGTGAGTTATTGTAAGCGACGCTGGCACACGAATGCACACGTGGCTTGATGTATGAGAACGAACGAACGTTGAATTACGTACTGAGAATTGAAATATACGATGCAAAAGACGTCTACATTTGATTTTACTTCATTAATTAAATATAAGGAGTTACAATGAGAGATCAAGGCCAAATTTTTCACGGTGATATTGAAATGTGCGTAATTCAGAGCTGGCTAGTTCCAGACGTCGCATCATCGCGAAACTTCCTTAGTTAGCCATCGAAAAATTTTACGTCTGCAGTATCCGTGAACCGGAGTCAAGCGCTAGTCTATTAGAATTAGGCGGTAGCCTCTTCGTAACGTATGAAAAAATATTTTGAATGCTGAGTAGTCATTAGGTGACGTGTACATACGTGTCTGCTGTATATATATGTGTGTCTGACGTACACGTGTACGTGTCTGACGTACGCGTGTACGTTTCTGACGTACACGTTTACGTGTCTGCTGTACCCTTGTACTTGTCTGCCGTATACGTGTACGTGTCTGACGTACGCGTGTACGTGTCTGACGTACACGTGTTCGTGTCTGACGTACACGTGTTCGTGTCTGACGTACGCGTGTACGTGTCTGACGTACACGTGTTCGTGTCTGACGTACATGTGTGCGTGTCTGCCGCACATGTGTACGTGTCAGCCGTACACGTGCTAAAAAAGGAGTGCTAAATTACTTTTTGATTATTAATAAGTTGTTAGTTTTAACTGCTCTTCCCCCCTCCCAGGTAACGGGGGAGCAGCGCCCCCTACCTCGCTTGACTGAGGAGACCATCAAATCTCCATCTAAATAACCCTGCAATAATACGATATTATTCAATACATTATTCAAGGCACTTATTCCTTCGTTTGCTTCACCTCCTTAAGTTTAAAAGCTGTATATTTTTTTACATGCATTTTCCATTACTTTAGAAAGATTGGTTCTGTTGTTCATGAAGAATTACTGAGCATGTGGAGCTTTTTTATCGGGAACTTCGTTAATGGCGACTATTGTACGGGAATTGCAGACTGCAGTAACAGATTGAGTTATCATGAAAATTGGCATATATTTTACTTGTTACGAGCATGGTTATCTTATTATACTGATATTTTCTCCATTTAAAATATACTAAATTTAATTTGCATATCCCTACCCCGTTTGTTGGCTGACTGCACGAGAGTTCATTCATCAAATAACGTCGCGTTTTCATTAAGACTCATCCCTTGACATTGCCTGCCATCATGCGATATTATCGATCACGCAAACGATGCCAAAACATCGCGTCCCCGGAACGCTTAGCGTCCAGTGGTCTTCTGCAAGTTCACTGTCGAAAAACTTCTTGTGATTGCGTCGATCAGCTGTTGGAAAATGAACAAAATTATCTATTCGTCCATGAGGACGGCAG
>NW_025935683.1:0-9029 GCF_000764305.2 Hyalella azteca | reverse complement strand
CTCTATAATTCACTACACAGCGGACCATGCTGCACCCAGACGAAGTTGTTCATAATGCGGATGGGTGTGGCTGGTCCAAAACAACACAACTCTAAACACTCATGACACCATCGCACTGACGGACTGACGTTACTCACCGAGAGTGACGAACAGTAAAGACTCGACTAAAAACTTAGAATATTCCAACCAACCCTCTACCTCGATCCGAGTCTCGAGCGACTCACCTATCGCCTTCATCTTCATTATAATCAATCATCATTATCATCATCCCCCCTCATCATATTCATCAAGAAAAATACAAAAAAAAATAAATAAAAAATAAAAAAAAAGAGCGAGAACGCATGTAAATATATGTAAATAGTGAACCACCATCCTCCCATCACCTATACCTTCAGACGCATCCAAAGCCCCGACGGGTTCCCCCCCCTTCCCCAGCCCCAAAATACCCCACAACCACCTACAGCCAACCCAATTATGCGCAATGCGCCTTTTCGTCTCCTACTGTTTTTTCCATTTCTCCTTCTTCTTTCTGGCCACTCTGCGCCACCTCTTGTTCTTTTCCACTCTTTCCTAGTGGCACCGCACACACACACAATTCAAACTTCGTAGGTACCCAAAATTAACTTGCCATATGAAGACGTATACGTGTTGCCATATGAAGACGTAACTCTAGCGGTAGTAATATAAAAAAAATTGCGCGGAAAGCTAAGTACAAGAAATTGTTCGTTACTCTATGCCTGCACGGAGGTGTCGTAAGTGGAGTTACGTACACGTTTTGAGTGTGCCGAAGCTATATAAAACTATTGATTTACTTGCAACACGGTGAATTGTTATAGAATATTGCAAATAATTTATCATAGGCATATGTGATCATGCTAATGGTGCTTTTGGGATAAAAATTTCAATTTCCTTTTGTGCTATAATTTACAAGCAAATGTTGATATTCATATCTAAGAGTTTTATGATCATTCACTTGACCAATATCTTAATGCCTTTTTATTTAAAATTATATTAAGGTTAACAAACCAACCATTTTTCTAGTTTTCTGTAGACAAATTTATTTCTTTTTATGACAGTCGCTACTCCAACTCTCGAAATTTTCTAAATTCTATGTAACCTTCTAAAAAATTCTTCTAATTTTGGATGGAAATAATGCATTTATTTGCCCTTATTGCAAGAAATTTTGGTTAATGATCACAACTACAAGTGCATTGATATTTGGATAATTTCTCACTTATTAATCCATATACACCCTAATCAGCAGAGGTGGGCAGTAGCGCGCTACATGAAGTGGCCGCTACTAGCGGCCGCTACATTTTCAGTAGCGGTAGCGGTAGCTACATATTTAAGTAGCGATACGAGGTTTTGCCGCTACAGCGCTACCGCTACATTTATTGGTAAAGCCTTTAGATTTTACTTAATAGTATTAAATATTATTTAAAAACCAGCATGATACATACATAATATAAATTACAGAATAAAACTGTACGAAAGATTTCGGTGTAATGTTGTCAACCTCAGTCTGCTACTAGTGTCAACATGTTAGTTGTTACTTGTTAAGTTGTTACCAGTTACCACTTACAGGTATTTCTCCATGTTTCAGTTTGCTTAGAGTTATTTTTACACAGTTATTTTTATGTTTCACCTTCCCTACATGGATGTCTACTTTAATCTACCAATTTCAAAAATAATCCACATATTTTTGAGATTATATTGATCCACATATTTTGAAATAATCCACACATATTTTTATTTGTATACAAATGAAAGACTGATTTTTATATGTATATGTGGATAATTTTTTAGATTGGTTGATTAAAGTACACATCTATGTAGGGAAAATAAAACATTAAAAGAACTGTAACTTTTATTTACTGTATCTAATCCGTAATAGTTCGGTTAGGCTAATTGCAATAAAGTTGCATTGATATGTTTTGAAAATGTTTTATTATCATTAAATGTTTATGAGTAAATCCCAATAGCAGAACAATATCTGTAGCATTGGGCGCAGTAATTCTACCTCTCGGGGACATTGGACCGACCTCGAAGCTCGCTGTAGCATTGGGCGCAGTAATTCTACCTCTCGGGGACGTTGGACAGACCTCGAAGGCTCGCTGTAGCATTGGGCGCAGTAATTCTACCTCTCGGGGACATTGGACCGACATCGAAGGACGTCCCGTCAGCAGGAAGTACTGATACACGGAGCCCAGAGATCGGTGGACCAGCTCACCTGTGCCCCGAACTTGCGGTCTTGCATTTATGGCGGCAAGCAGCGAAACTAACGCGCAGTGTTCACGTATGCTTCTCAAGATGCCTTGTTCCTCTACCGGAGGGAAGAACCTCGCTCGTGCCTGTAAGAACTATATAAAAATTGGAAGTTTTTTCTGCTGTGTATAAAGTTACACACAAACGTATTGGATACATTAATATTTTCTTCATATCTCAAGTTAGAGTACGATCTTTTACATAATATTCGGTCAGTATTTAATGCTAATGGTACTAGAAATATTATTTAGAAAAGATATTGAACAATAAGCATTGATTAGATTTTATTCAATAAAATATAATAATTGGCCCACGCGAAAGTATTGGCACATGTTCGAAAATGAACAAAAATAGTTTTTTTTAAAGGTACTCAAAATTCGCTTTCCACTTCAGACGTTCCACTAATCTCATATCGTTACCTAATTGGCCAACCAGAGCAGTTTGCTATTGTTTGCGAGATTTTGTGTTCCGGTGAGATATTATTCAGCTTCATCTTCAAAATTTTATTCAAAATAGCTAAAACTTTAGAGTTGGCTACAGATTTGAGTCTGATTGGCTAATTAGATAACGGTATGAGATTATTGGAACGTCTAAAGTGAAAAGCAAATTTTGAGCATCTTAAAAAAAGTTATTTTTGTTCATTTTCGAACATGTACCTGTTACTTCTGCGTGGGTTAATTTTTCTATTTTGTTGAATAAAATCTAAACACTGCTTACTTTTCAAAATCCCTTCTATATAATGTTTCTAGTACCATTAGCAATATACTGACCAAATATTAGGTAAAATCTTGCACTTTAACTTTAGATATAAAGAAAACTGTAATATATCCAGTCCTTTTGAGTGTCACTGTATATTCAGTTAAGTCAAGCATCAAAGACCACATGTCAGCTGATTGTAAAAAACCAACAATCATGTCAGCTGATTGGCCACAATTGTAAAAAACCAACAATCATGTCAGCTGATTGGCCACAATTGTAAAAAACCAACAATCATGTCAGCTGATTGGCCACAATTGTAAAGAACCAACAATCATGTCAGCTGATTGGCCACAATTGTAAAGAACCAACAATCATGTCAGCTGATTGGCCACAATTGTAAAGAACCAACAATCATGTCAGCTGATTGGCCACAATTGTAAAGAACCAACAATCATGTCAGCTGATTGGCCACAATTGTAAAGAACCAACAATCATGTCAGCTGATTGGCCACAATTGTAAAGAACCAACAATCATGTCAGCTGATTGGCCACAATTGTAAAGAACCAACAATCATGTCAGCTGATTGGCCACAATTGTAAAGAACCAACAATCATGTCAGCTGATTGGCCACAATTGTAAAGAACCAACAATCATGTCAGCTGATTGGCCACAATTGTAAAGAACCAACAATCATGTCAGCTGATTGGCCACAATTGTAAAGAACCAACAATCATGTCAGCTGATTGGCCACAATTGTAAAGAACCAACAATCATGTCAGCTGATTGGCCACAATTGTAAAGAACCAACAATCATGTCAGCTGATTGGCCACAATTGTAAAGAACCAACAATCATGTCAGCTGATTGGCCACAATTGTAAAGAACCAACAATCATGTCAGCTGATTGGCCACAATTGTAAAGAACCAACAATCATGTCAGCTGATTGGCCACAATTGTAAAGAACCAACAATCATGTCAGCTGATTGGCCACAATTGTAAAGAACCAACAATCATGTCAGCTGATTGGCCACAATTGTAAAGAACCAACAATCATGTCAGCTGATTGGCCACAATTGTAAAGAACCAACAATCATGTCAGCTGATTGGCCACAATTGTANTGCACGCGGCCTAAGCAGTCGCCATGTTGCCCGCCATATATTATAGTCTATTTAATACCGTCTATATAATATGTCTATTTACTTTCATCATATATTACCGCTATAATTAAAGTCGTTTTGCCATCTTAACCTATACATATATATATTAACCTCAACCTTTATTACGGTCTATATTTTACTATTTTATCGGCTAACTATAGCCTATGATAGATATATTACTCTGCTATATATTATGAAGAAGTAATATATCAGGTCAATAAATTACTTAACAAATAAATTGAATTTATGTTTTTAATTAACATTTGCGCTCATGATTATTACATATTAATTTATTATTACTTATTAATTGATTATTACTTTTTATTTTATTTTACTTATTACTGCCGTACACGTGTACGTGTCTGCCGTACACGTGTACGTATCTGGCGTACAGGTGTACGTGTCTGCCTTACACGTGTACGTGTCTGCCGTACACGTGTACGTGTCTGACGTATTACTATAGTCTTAAACTGAACACAAGCAATTTCTGCTTTTAAACACGATTATATACGATAGAAGACTTAGGTATATTATACCTTAGAATATACAGAAAGTTACTGTGCATATTATTATAATACTAAACTGAACACAATCGATATCAGCTTCAGAACGCGATAGACGATGGAAGAGTTAAATAATTTATACCGTAGAATATACTAAAAGTTACTGAGCAAATTACTATAATCTTAAACTGAGAACAAGCGATATCTGCTGCTGAATACAATCAAACGATAGGAGACTCAAATTTATTTTACCTTAGAATCTACAAAATTTACTGAGCATATTACTATAATCTTAAACTGAACACAAGCGCTATCTGCTTGTGAGCATGATCAAACGATAAGAGACCTAAATAAATACCTTAAAATATACAAATATTTACTAAGCAAATTATTATAATTATAAACTGAACATAAGCGATATTTGATTCTGAACACGACCAGACGATTAGACATTTAATTTTATTATACCCTATAATCTACAAATACTTAATGAGCATATTACTTTGATCTTAAACTGAACACAAGAAATATCTGCTCGTGAACTCGATCAAACTATAGGAAACTTAAATATATTATACCTAACAAAGTATAGCAAATCACGGCCAAGAGTTCAGCGACGCGATTATGTCAGTGATAGAAATTTACTAAAGTGAGTAATTTTATATTCATAAACATTAACCAACTGCAGTCTGGAGGTCGCGGGATGGTTAAGGACAACCCATGCCGTCATCAACCTGTAATGGCAGGCTTCTTGCTATGACGGAACTGCTTTAGTTGTTTAGTTTCTTCATTTAAACGAATGTTTCAAAATATTAGGTTAGTTTATGATAAGTTGGGATATGTTAAGCAAGAAATAGCTACTTAATCTTATTTAAATAACAAATAACCTAACCTAACCAATCCTAACCTAGCCCACCTTAACCAAACCTAATGTTTTGAGACTTTCGTTTCAAACGAAATTTAACGACGCAATTATAATACAGAATTCACAGATTATTCTATTGTTATTAATAGTCAATCGTTAAAAATTATTCCATTATTTTTATGCAATCGACATGAAAATTCAATGCATTGTCTAATTATCTTTCGCTTGCCATTAAACTTATGTGTAACGTGCCATCGACGTCTGTGTGAACCAGACGCCGCGATATATCTGCTCGCAATACTGTTATGCAAATTAAAAGGCAGATAAACCATAACTATTTCAATTTACCGATTCAGAAATTTGCCCTATTTTGAGGCGAGGAATCGATTCCAGAATTATGATTGGGACAGTTGCGCGCAGGCGAGTTCGGAGAAGTGTCGATCCAGTGAACAGCTCTGACGTATAACAGCTCTCAACCTGCTACTGCAGACGTCCAGACTGTTTATTAACCTTTTTTATTATAAAACTTTTCCCCATGAGATATTCGTTTTGTTGATATCAGAGCTACGATGAATTATTGGTCGTGATTTATGATAAGTGGGTGCTGGTGCGAGTTCAATTTTCAGATGCTGGGCAATAAGAAATGTTCACGCAAGTAGTAATATTGGAATTCGTTCATCATAAGTTCAATATTTAGTCTATTTAATACAGCATATCCTCACATTCTGAGGCATGGCTGCTGAAATGTGCACTGGTGAAAACATTTTAACACGAATTCTAATGTCAAGGACGAATATTCTATTAAAAAGCAGCACAGAAGAAATTCAAGAATACAAAACAACTGCAACCTCGTTTCGCAAGTTTTTTATGCATATGCTCAATATCCGCCGCTTATACCTTACATTTCATTTCAGATTTCTAGGAATGTTTTCATTTTTACATATTTTAAGCTGGCAACTGGCCGGCAGTATAAATATACAGAAAACTATATAAATTTATCAATGAAAACTAACACGTAGATCATTGCTGACACAACTACAAGCAAATGTGATTGGCAGTTTTGTGGTTACTTAAGCTATTAGCTGGATAGTAAACTTACAATATACAAAATGTGGATAAAACTTAGAAATATGAGTTCTAATGCAACATCCAAATGACTGATGTTTAAAACAAATAAGCGAACTTCGTGGGTATTTCATGTGCATATATGTTGTCTGTAATTTGCCGAAGAAACGCAGATTGATCACTGGGATTCTCGATATAAAATCCTCAAAGAAGCGTTTTATTCATTTTACGTGGTGAGTTTTGCAATTTTGACGCAGTTGCTTGGATTAGCTCATGCTAATTTGTATATGTTCAACACCACAACTACGTGCAAGTTCCATTGGCAAATTTTCAGTTGCTGTGCATATATGCTTTTTTGCCGAATTTGTACATTATCATATACACAACATCATCATGTACAGTGTACAATATTCTCCTGAAATGAACTACATGTAGTATATGAGCAGCAAATGTGCATATATACGTAAACTTGTGAGTCAAGTCACGTGCATGTATGTGTGAATGTCGTTATTCAAAAATAAATTAATCGGAGATTAAAACATTTTTTGTCACGCAAGCTTTCTACATAGTGTTCTGTAGCTATGGGTTATGATAGAATCATTGATTAAATTTCGTTCTTGAGGTTGAGTTTTCCAATTATTGTTTTTAATCCCATATACTACCGTTATGGCGGTTGGGAAAGTATGTTAGTATGTCGTAATGAATGAGAATATCTCGTATGCCTTCTGTCTGACTCAACCAAACTGATTAACGCGGGATGACGGCCGCGGGACAACACGGTACTGTCAGGACGAGTTCTCCCTGCTGCCACCGAGCTGAATATTTTACATGATATTGAACTTCTTTAACCAATATAATATATAAATCAAGAAATATTGACGAGACTAGATTTTTTAAATCGTATCTTGAAATTATTTCCATTTGCTTAGGAAATGGACGTCAGGAAGTGCGACGTATAAGCAACCGATTATTGTCGGCAAGGTGAAAGCTTCTAAGTATTGATGTAAATTCTTCAGGAGGTGCAGTCAATGTCGAATAAGACTTATTTAGCTATTAGGTGTTCACTGATGCAGGCGCTTGTTTAGAATTCGCGATGATACGCTGTTCACATGTCTAGCGACCATGTATGCATATTTCCTCCAGTTACATCCGCAACTCATTTTCTAGGAACATTGCAATCTCATAAAAATTTAGTGATGTTACCCATCAACATTGATTTGATATCATTATCCATGATGTAGCCTTCAACATCACTGTTAATAATCAAATGCAATCGAAATATTATAGACTAATAATTATCTACACACTTATTTTATAAACACCGACTTTAAACGCTGCACCATTAAGAAACTCACGTTGATGTTATCATTTGCATGTCTATAATGCAGTGCGTAGTGTGGTATCCTGGAGCCGAATTATGTAATTCGCAGGTACGCGAAATCAACTTACGTGTTGCTATGAATATGTATGAAGACGTAACTCTAGCGGTAGTATTGTAAATAAAATTGCGCGGAAAACTAAGTACAAGAAATTGTTCGTTACTCTATGCCTGCACGGATGTGTCGTAAGTGGAGTTACGTACACGTTTTGAGTGTGCCGAAGCAATATAAAACTATTGATTTACTTGCAACACGGTGAATTGTTATAGAATATTGCAAATAATTTAACATAGGCATATGTGATCGTGCTAAACGGTGCTTTTGGGATAAAAATTTCAATTTCCTTTTGTGCTATAATTTACAAGCAAATGTTGATATTCATATCTAAGAGTTTTATGATCATTCACTTGACCAATATCTTAATGCCTTTTTATTCAAAATTATATTAAGGTTGACAAGCCAACCATTTTTCTAGTTTTCTGTAAACAAATTTATTTCTTTTTATGACAGTATTCTTTCTTTCTTTATTTATTTATTTAGCAACTCCAACTCACGAAATTTTCTAAATTCTATGTAACCTTCTAAAAAATTCTTCTAATTTTGGATGGGAATAATGCATTTATTTGCCCTTATTGCAAGAAATTTTGGTTAATGATCACAACTACAAGTGCATTGCTATTTGGATAATGTCTCACTCATTTATCCATATACACCCTAATCAGCAGAGGTGGGCAGTAGCGCGCTACATGTAGCGGCCGCTACTAGCGGCCGCTACATTTTCAGTAGCGGTAGCGGTAGCGGCGCTACATTTAAGGCAATGTAGCGGTAGCGCCCGCTACATATTTAAGTGGCGATACGAGGTTTTGCCGCTACAGCGCTACCGCTACATTTATTGGTAAAGCCTTTAGATTTTACTTAATAGTATTAAATATTATTAAATATTATATAAAGACCAGCATGATACATACATAAAATAAATTACAGAATAAAACTGTACGAAAGATTTCGGTGTAATGTTGTCAACCTCAGTCTGCTACTAGTGTCAACATGTTAGTTGTTACTTGTTAAGTTGTTACCAGTTACCACTTACAGGT
>NW_025935682.1:0-1092 GCF_000764305.2 Hyalella azteca | reverse complement strand
TTATCTCATTGTAGTATTTTCTCCCCTATATAGGTGGTATTTACACATTCATATTTTTGTTAATTGTTCTATTTTCACAGTAAAGTAGTATTTACTACTGAGAAGTATTACCTCACTGTAGTATTCTCACACCTCACAAGTATTTACAGCTGTGTGGTTTTGCCTCACGTTATATAGGATAGAAGTCTCTGCGTATTATTAATTTAGCAGTATCAGGCGATAATGCTGATATCTTAGAAGTTGTTCATTATCCGAAATTTGGCGTGTCATTTAGTTATATACTTTGCCGAAGAAATGTGCGTTATGCAAAGGTTCGATACTTATTGCTACGTGGAAAGCCCGAGTGGAGCCTCAAATGTCAAGACTCAAATATCAATTTTTGAATTCGAGAAACATTTCCATAGGAAAGCACGCACTTAAGTGTTAACGTTTATGAGTGTTTATTCAATTTTAATAGTTTACTGCACATTGATCATTTGTTTATTTGAAAGTTTGATGCAATAATGTGTTTTAATTGTGAATAATCAGTGACTGCAAACCTATACGATCATGTAAGTTAGTTGATGGTTCTAAGATCACCAACATAAATGGTGCCGTGACTTTTGCATGTTACCTTTGATCGTAAAAGTTTCGTAGTAATTTGTGCTGGATTAATGTTATTGTTGATATTTTTGTGTATTTATTTATTTGTTTATATGAAAAATACGCGGAGGCTTTCTTTTCGCTTAGCTTAACCATCTAATTCAAAATGTGTTTATCCGCCTTTTCCCGGGATTATTTATTTGCACTTGGGAATGAAGTATGAAAAGTACAAATGACTTGCCATCGCCTTCTAGGAAGTGTGATTGAGAATAATTGAGCACGGAGGATTATGAGTAATATATTTGAGAGAACTTGAAATATATGTGCAAATATTTAATTAATGTTAAAAATGTCGAACATCGATTGCTTAGAGAATCGAAATATCTTTTGCAGTAATTTCGCGACACTCTGTATACTTTGTCAAGCTTAAAGCGAAGAATAGCTCAGCGACATGTGAAGTTTTTAAAAAAGAAGACCGGAAGCTGTGCTGAAATTC
This sequence comes from Hyalella azteca, assembly GCF_000764305.2. Lineage (NCBI taxonomy): Eukaryota > Metazoa > Arthropoda > Malacostraca > Amphipoda > Hyalellidae > Hyalella > Hyalella azteca. The sequence continues at coordinate 14 of NW_025935682.1, read as the reverse complement.
CGAGCCACTTAACC
>NW_025935681.1:0-469 GCF_000764305.2 Hyalella azteca | reverse complement strand
GACTCATGACACACGTGACACGCTATGACTCATGCATTGCGTTTTTAGTTGTGATAATAATTTAAGTTTTGAATAACAATCTCGTTTTTACAGAGAAATGATTTCATAGTAAAATTACTACGATATTTTTTAATTTAAATGAAGCGAACACACAAATGGAATAGACGTCTTTGAAGATTGCTTCTCCCGTGACACTTTCATGAATAAATTATAGGTGCATCCGCTGAATAGGGAACATAGGGAACAGTCCATGAATATACTTGTACTGTATAGAAAACACAAGGAACAGTCCATGAATAAACTTCTCCTGTATAGGGAACATAGGGAACAGTCCATGATAAACTTGTCCTGCACAATGCGCATAAAACATAGGGAACAGCTGCATAGGGAACAGCTGCATAGGGAACAGCTGCATAGGGAACAGCTGCATAGGGAACAGCTGCATAGGGAACAGCTGCATAGGGAACAG
>NW_025935680.1:0-770 GCF_000764305.2 Hyalella azteca | reverse complement strand
GGGGTGGGGCAATGGGCCCATTTTGACACTTTTTACAAAATAGTGTTTCATTAAAAATTGAATAAACATATAGGCGTCTAATTCACATCATACATACATCCCTCATTAGTTGTACCTTTAAACAAAACAAAGAACCACCTCGTATCAATTAGAACTCCATCAAAAATTTTGTTCAAAAAAAAGGGGGGAGGTGCGCTGCCCCATGTTGCCCTACATTTCGCACAGAATTAAACATGCTCCATGTTACAAGAATTAAAACTTTACTCTGAGATGTCACTTTCTTACTTATTATTCTTATTTGTGACAGTTTCGAACCTCTGTTCCACTTTGGAGCCCAAATCTTCAGGGACATGGACAACCCAGAAGGCCGGGAAGCTCTGCAGCTGCTGAAAAAGCTGTTGCAATGCGACATGTTCGACCAGCAGAGGTTCATGGTGCAAATCAACAAACTTAAATTCCCCATGATCACCAACAAACTTTTTTACAGTAAATGCCTTCCTGCAAAAAAATGCGACGACCCTGAATTTTTCTCCTCAGTGTGCGCAGAATCGCACGTTCATGTTCTCAAGGTGGGTATATAGCAAAAATTTACTGCATAAATAATTACAAAATATGTATATTAGAGTAACATGGCAATGCTTTTAAAAAATATAACTCAGCTCAGTACTCACGGCAGTGAGTGATAGAGAGCGCATTTTCTCGTCGACGAAAACGTGAAGTCACGGACAGACAGACAGACAGACGGACGGACGGACAGAGACGGAATGGCG
>NW_025935679.1:0-324 GCF_000764305.2 Hyalella azteca | reverse complement strand
TCCCATAAACCAATCACAGTTGAAAAGTGATAGGATATGTATAATGTATATAATAAAATGGACTGGAAGTGGAAAGTTCCTGGACTTTCCAACCTATCAGGTCCTGCTTTCCAATATGCTATGTGTACTGGTTAATTTAATATCCCTCTAGAATTCCACACTGCTGGAAAGAGAGGAAAGAGAGTGAGTGGAAAGAATGCATGGTGCAGTGACATAAATAATGATACAAAAGCCACACCACTACAGCAGGACAGCAAGGCATTGGGCCAGAAGTCCTGAGGAGAGTGGCAGGTCAGCAAGGTGTATCAGGCCAGAAGTTGCGAC
>NW_025935678.1:0-365 GCF_000764305.2 Hyalella azteca | reverse complement strand
TAATATAATATAATATAATATAATATAATATAATTTAATAGATCCGGCAAGGCAGATAATCCCCGAGCGCCCTCAATTTCTAATAATAAACTTCAAAGAATATGAAAAAACGCTTTTTGAATTTCAAGAAAGGATCCCAGCTTGAACTCTGTCTCTATCTCAGTTCCTCCACTCCCCAAATTTTTGATGAGTCAAATTCTCACTTTTCAATATTGTTGTTATCTTGGCTATAGCTAATAGGTCATAGAGGCAAGGATACTTTAATATATTAAAGTTGGAGTTATATAATGGTGAAGATGCATCGGAAAAATTTGTAAAATATCTAGAAGCAGAAACAAAACGTATATATGAATTATTAAATCAAT
>NW_025935677.1:0-337 GCF_000764305.2 Hyalella azteca | reverse complement strand
TTCTGTTTTATTATGGGATTTTAAAATACAACTGACATGCCAATGAATGTAGAGACAATATTGCTTATAGTGCTTCAAGTCTATGGGACTTGGTGACAGCATTTTCAACCCAATGGGACCCAATTAATTAATAAACACACAAAGCAAACAACATTGGAAGTAGATTAGACACAATAACGCAAGTAAAGTTATACAGGTAAAACAAGGACCGCATTGCCATCATGTCTATGAACACTTGAAATAAAGTTAACTAGACTCTGGTAAGGTTGTGCTCAAGTAAGGCGGATAAATAATGCAATGGTTAAAAGAGATGTGGAAAATGCAGCATTAAAGAAGA
>NW_025935676.1:0-346 GCF_000764305.2 Hyalella azteca | reverse complement strand
GGGGGGAAGGGTCCTCGCGTGACGTCACTGACCCAAAACACTGAAAAACAGAAAATATTTTGGAGAGAATAAATAAGCTGAAAATATCTTCCACAAACACTGAAAAACAGTTAATATTATATGAATATGAATATATTTAAAAGAGAATTAAACGCTAATTATAGCCACAGTCCATGAATTTTTCGCAGTTTCAATACACTGTTAGAAAAATTACGGTTAACGCTATTACCGGCGTTTCAGTGGCCGGTCGACACGTGAAAAGAAACACCGTGTCGCCGTTTTTATTCTAATTTAACACTAGAAATCCGTAAAACATCTGATAAAAACGGCGAAACGGTTTATTTTC
>NW_025935675.1:0-307 GCF_000764305.2 Hyalella azteca | reverse complement strand
GGGCAATGAGGGTGAAAATGTGGCCTGGGGCGGTCTAGTATCTACACCTGGCGATGTAGAAGAAGTGATAAGTGTGGGAGCCAACGACAAACGAGGCTTAAAAATGGCCTACAGTAGTAAGGGATTTGAAAATGTGCGGTTTACCAAGCCTGATTTTACGGTTTATTCCGAATATGGTACCTCTTTGGCTGCACCCGTAGTGACGGGTTTGGTGGCAGCGATGTTAGGCGTGCAACCCCATCTTAAAGCAAATGAAGTTAAGGACCTACTACAAAAATCCTCTTGGCTTCTCAATTCCCCCAATAAT
>NW_025935674.1:0-523 GCF_000764305.2 Hyalella azteca | reverse complement strand
AATTGTAGACACAATTCATTAGAATTTGTGGGCCCCAGGAGAGAGATGGTTTTGCATGTAACGTGTTCTGTGGCGTGTATGGTGTATAACTAAGTTCTGAGAAACGGGACTTCATTATGGACAAAGCTGCGATATGATGTATGATTATATGACTTATCAGAATTGATGACATTCATTCCGTGAAATTAAAATTGTCAATATAATTGTCATAACCTGATCAAAGAAAGTGGATAAATATCTGGATATCAAATTTCAATAGTATACTAATAGGCGGATAACTTTTCCTTGTTTGATGCTTGAATCAGGATTTGTAGGAGGTGAAAAATAAATTTCACCTTGTAGGGATCTTAGCTGAATATTCAGGTGTACTGTAGGAAACGGAGGGAGAATAAGAACAGTAGTAACTAATGTGTGGGACGTAGAATAATTTAAGGTGTTGACGATCCCGTAGCAGTGTAAGAATTCAGAGCTGACTTGTTGTGGGACCAAAGCAAGGACTAGTTTAGTGAATTCAGACAACTGC
>NW_025935673.1:0-2646 GCF_000764305.2 Hyalella azteca | reverse complement strand
AAACATTAATTGCTGTAACCATTCACTTAGTATTAATGAAAGAGAATAACTTTTGAAAGAAATGAAGTTGGATTATCACTAAAATGTGAGTGAGGAAAGCAACTCTTTAAGCAGACCATCATAAAAAAGGATGACTTGCATGGTTAATTTTTTATAATATTTCATAGAATTTAATAGAGAGAAAAGTTAACACACGAAGCACAAATGCAGCCTATATGAAACACTCGAGATATTGAGAAACAAAACCCAAGAAATTGAAACACATATCCCGACATATCTATATCTATACTAAACTTATTGTTTAAAATTCACCCTTTAGAATTTGACAAACCTCCAACGCGGACTATGGTTTCCGCCCTCTGGCATTAGCTCCGCAGCGCCCCCACCGCTTACCGCTACTGTGGCGCTACAGGTGTAAAAAAAAACTTTAATTAAAATCACTGACTGAGACGAACTACAGCACTACACTGCCGTCGTAGCTCCTACGAAAAAAACGATAGAAAATTTGTTAGATTATGCTAGTTCATATTTGAACTATTGTGTTTTGATACATAGGTAAGTTTTTTTGGTTAAAAACATGAGTGATATCATGCTAGGCTATGATGCTAACAACAAAAAAAATTTGACCGTGGTCAGCACTCAGGCCTCAGCAAGATTGAGAGTTGAGACTATGTTATCAATTGTTATGAGTCATGACATTGAGAGTTTGTTGATGTAAAGTTGCTAACTTGCTCAGTCTGCTCAGATGGATTTCTGCTGAAAATAAATAAAAAAATCATTAAGCATTACTTAGGTGCCTTAGCGACTCATAGTGGCAAAGCAGAGAGTTTTTTAGACTCCTCCTCAAGTTCATTTTTGAGTCCTATAAGTAGACCAGTAAAGTATCTTGGATACCAGAATTATCATACATAAGAAATCTGTTAAAATCTTGAGTACCTAAATGAGGAAATTAAAAATGAACTGATTCTAAAAAATCTCTGGTTTGCCACTATGCAGTAGTGGGTAGTGGCTAGTGCCTACTACAAAAAAGTACTACTCTACTAGTACTAGGCTGTAGGCTTAGGCTACTATGCAGTATGTATGCAACTGCGACATGCGTAGCAGCGTAGGCTACTGCTAGTGCTATGCGCCGCACTCCGCAGCGCTGGCCTATGGCCGCCTTTGCCAGGGGCCATAGTGGCAAAGCAGAGAGTTTTTTAGACTCTCCCTCAAGTTCATTTTTGAGTCCTACAAGTACACAAGCTAAGTATCATGGATACCAGCATTATAATACATAAGAAATTGGTTTCAATCTTGAGTAAATAAGGAAATTAAAAATTAACTGATTCTAAAAAGTCTCTGGTTTGTCACTATGAAACTCTCTGCTTTGCCACTATGCCCATTCTAGTATGGAATATATCTACTTGGCGAGCCGCGACTGAATTTTTCGAGCCGTGGTTTTATGGATTTGTCAGCCGTGATTCCATTTCTACGAGCCGTGATTCTATTTCACCGAGCCGTGAATTCCATATCTNATTTGAAGCATGCAGAGTGTAAAAGTCCTGTCTCTTATACACATCTAGATGTGTATAAGAGACAGCTATTTGGTAGAGCCATGTCAACTGTCAAATTTGACACATTTTTCGATGATCTCACCACGTGGCATGCATTGTCTCTCTTTGGATCTCAATATTTTCCCACTAAATGGCCAAGACCTAGTGTTTTTGCAGTATTTCGACATGCAAATGTATGACGTCACCATTTCAATCATCAATGAATGCATGGAACTAAAACAAAGCTTAATATAAAGGAAAAACTAGAGAAGTGACAGAATTACCTCCGATGTCGGAATATACCACGTTTACCCTACTCTGAAATCTGTACTAATCTGAATTAAATGATCTGATCATCTGACATTCTGATAGATCATACTCATCATACTCTCATTAGTCTCATAGTAGTCATAGTCTCACTCTCATAGATGATAGATATACCAATATTTGTTATTTTGTTTTTTTGACTGAAGTGACTCTGAAAAAATGTCTTCTCAGGTGATTTTGTTATTCAATGTTGATTAATATACAATAAAATATTCCAATGAATTTGGAATATAGCTGAATTTTTAAAATTCAGTTCATCTTTAATTACCTACGACTCCTACGTAGTTGGCTACTGGCTAGTCCTGGCCTAGACTCTTGATCAATCAAGACAGATCAAGTAGCCTACTAGTGAGTAGCCTACTGTGTTTGTCAGTTTGTGTACACTGTATAGTGACTACGGTCTGTACCTAAGGTAAACAAGGTATATTCCGACACTTTAAGCCAGTTTAAGGACATAGCATTAGCAAAATATGAATGGCTATGAAAATTACACCGTACGCGCAACTCAAGTTCTGTTTGCTTTACATCACTCTAAAAACACGGCACTAGGTGCCATGCATGGTGGCAAACAAATTTTTTGCCCGACTCATTTTTAGATACGTTCATAACTTCATAATTCACGTTTGCTTTTTGTTATTTTACTACACTGGGCCCGATATGGCATGTATTAAGTATTTTCAAATTTGTTATGGTTGAATGTTCTACTTTTGATTTGATTAATGTTTTGTATCACAGGTTCACAATGGTAACCGCAATGGCTTCCGATTGCTGTTGCCACAACGAGATC
>NW_025935672.1:0-325 GCF_000764305.2 Hyalella azteca | reverse complement strand
AACACAAAAGAATTGCCTGCAACACAAAAGAATTTGCCTGCAACACAAAAGAATTGCCTGCAACACAAAAGAATTTACCTGCAACAAAAAATATTTTGCCTGCAACACAAAAGAATTTGCTTGCAACACAAAATAATTTGCCTGTAACACAAAAGAATTTGCCTGCAACACAAAAGAATTTGCCTACAACACAAAAGAATTTAACTGCAACAAAAAAGAATTGCCTGCAACACAAAATAATTGCCTGCAACACAAAAGAATTTGCCTGCAACACAAAAGAATTGCCTGCAACACAAAAGAATTTGCCTGCAACACAAAAGAATTT
>NW_025935671.1:25293-51509 GCF_000764305.2 Hyalella azteca | reverse complement strand
GCACATGTGATGTTAGTGCACATGTGGTGTTAGTGCACATGTGGTGTTAGTGCAAATGTAGTGTTAGTGCACATGTGATGTTAGTGCACATGTGATGTTAGTGCACATGCAATGTTAGTGCACATGTGATGTTAGTGCACATGTAATGATAGCTCATGATAACATTTGATGATAGTTTTTCATGGCAATAATATGAAACATTATTAAATCCATTATAAAAAATATCTCCACCTTCTAGAATAAAAACTACAGAACCTCCAGATTCAGCAGAATTTTCAACAAAAACAGAAGATGACATAGAAGTATAAATATTGCTGGCATTTGGCTATTCAAAATACCATTATATGGTTCTGCAGAATTCATTTGATAACTTAGTATGAAAAGTAAAAAAAATGCACTTAGATCTCAGAATTTTAAATTTATTACTTTGAAGAACTTTCAACAGATTTTTATCATTAAAGTCTATGATTGGCATATAAATTAAAAATAATTGGTCCCTTGTTACTCACATAGCTTTCTCTGCATTGCGAGCCTGAAAAAGAAAATGTAAAATTGTAAATATTGTATTAATAAAAATATAAATTAAAATAAAAGATTACCTATACAATTTATGCCTCATAGAAGTGTAAATAAATTATAAAGTGACTGATTAACAGCTACAAATTGATGTATTTTTGCTATACCTGGTATCTCTAAATCATGGGCTCTAAAGTGTACTAATTAAATAAAATTTGAAATTCTGCAGTTAGGTCTTTATGTATCTGCATGAAGCATCACCCCAAGTAAAAAATCTGTGCTCTTACTTCAATTAAATTCATTATGAAATTATATAGTATAGGGGTATAGGGTGGTTGAAATTTGGGAAGAATAATATACAAACAAATACGGATTATACATCATGTCTTATTGGAATCAAATTCCCTGATTGATTGAGATCAGACCTGAAATCATAGCAGCAAAACAGAGATTCCTTCATAGCCATCCATTTCTATTTTACTGATCTACTCCGACATTTCATTCATTAGGTATGTAGGTACATATCTTATGTATGATGATCCAGATATGATGTATGGATGTTTTAATTATGGTACTTTTCCTGCTGTAACATTTTTACTCTGTGGGGGAAGACTGTCTCAATTTACAGTGGTAACCATCATTCAATTTTGATTTTCTGGTTTGAATGGTAACTGAAAAGTCTTTTATTTGCCACCCGGGTTGTAAAGTAAGAACAACAAAGGTTGAGGATGCCAAATTCACTAAATTGATGAGGCCAATTCATGGGTGCCAAAGCCCAATCATGACATACAGAGGTTGCCAGTTACGCTTTCCATAGGTCTCAATTCATGAACAATACAGTCAATAGAGAATGATCAATGGAGACTTTGTGCACATTACAACAGATGGATAATGTGCAAGTTATGGATAACGATAGGAACAGGTAGTACAGGGTGTTTCAGAATTAAGTAACCCTTTTAATTTGTTAATAAATAAAAAACTAAGAACGTTATGAAGTTGAAACTTGGTTTTATTTAAAAGAAGAACATTTTTATGGTAATATTGTATCCTAGTTTTTACATATAATATCTTTTAAATGCCCACCACAATTGTTTTGACAAAATAGGGCTCTTCTCTTCTTTGCTTTCATAACCTTCATTAGTGTTTCTGGCGAGAGTGCAAATTTTTTATATCCGCAAATTTTCGATAAAGATATTTAAATGTGTTTTTTGTATTTAAGGCTTGATAATTAAACACAAATTTAGCAAGCTATACAGGATAATGACGTACCTAACTATGATGCAATATTACCATGAAAATGTTCTTCTTTTAAATAAAACAAGTTTCAACTTCATAACGTTCTTAGTTTTTTATTTATTAACAAATTAAAAGGGTTACTTAATTCTGAAACACCCTGTACTACTAGGTTCCTGTTCCTGAAAGGCTGGAATTCTAAAGAGGTATTAAATTAACCAGTACACATAGCATTTTGGACACAACCAAGCACAGTCAGGAGTGGATGACATCACAACCCCACCAACCAATCACAGTCTGGAGATGGACATGATCCTGCCCTAAAATGACAGAAACTTTATGTGCTATCCTAGTAGGGTACTCCAGCCTGGGTAGTAGATACCAATCCAGAAGGGCTTGATTCATCAATATTTTTTGTGGAGACCTGCTGCTAAACATGGATACCAATTCAAGGTGAATATGGCCTACTGGTATGTTTAAAAATACTTCCATATCTCAAGCTTATACAGACTATCTTACAATATGGTTTGTCAAGAACTATGTCTAAGATTACATGTATGAATATGTATTAATTTAAAGTAGAAATGGGTCATTAGGATGCTTAAAAGCTTAAAAAAAACATTGATATCATAACCTGAGAGGCCACATTTTATATATACTACAGTACCTACCATAGTTGAAATCTTTTTATTGATAAAGCTACATGATCAAGCATTAAATTTACAAATTCATAAAAATCTATTACTTTGGAGCTTTTTCAGCCTGGAATACAGGGCAAAAATTTCCATAACTATCAGACTAAAGAAGATAGTTTAGGATAGTTTCATGACTGTTGTTTTAAAATCATGGGCAAAAATGTGCTGTTTTCCTAATTTTGACTGAAAAAATTAGTCAAGGACCATAGAAGCAGATGAAAGTGAACACAAGCACCATGAAGCATGAGCATTTTAGTCTAATTCTATGGTAGCTTTTGCCCAGTTTTTCTGTATGGCAGCTTACATTTTTTCATTACATTCATAATCTTTTTTACTTTCGTTTAGGAGCATAGTGAGTGAGCAAATGTGCAAAGATTTTAGCAGACAACTAGTAGCTTCAAATCTTTCTTTTTAAAAGATTTTTTTTCAACAAATTTCTCTTTAAATACCTCATATATTTTTGGCAAGAAATCTTGAAGGATAGGTAGTTCTAGCAATACACTCTCAATTGTACTGGTAATATTTTGGGCCCAAAAACCTATTATTGGTTAGAAAATTGCTAAGCTTGGCATAGAAGCAGAAGAAAGCATTCAGATTATGAATGTATAAAAATTACCTAATTAGTTTAATTGATCAATAGAACTGCATGAATGTTTTAAATTAACCCAAAATACTTCTCTTCAGGCCATTTTAGAAAGAAGCAACCTGTAATTAGTGATTAAGACAAATATGCCCAGCTTACTGAACTGGAAAATTGTAAAGAATCCACCCATAAACCAGACCAAAAAGCTCTTGAATCTGGCCAATTCCCCTCATTCTTATGGCCTTTGCCCAATTTTTTTTTGTAAAAAAATAGAAAAAGGAGACTATTTTAATCTCAAATTTTTATACACCCTCAGTGAAACCACTGTTTTTACCCATGTTTTTCCAGGGTGCAGAGGGTGAATGCAACATTGCCAATATATGGGTTTTTAAGCCCAAAGCTTCGCCAACCATTTTCAAGATGTGTTGCCAGGTAGTTTTTAATGAAAAGCCATTTACGCTGAGTAATGAAAAACTATTTACAAGCCACGAACTTATTTACAAGGTTGCATGCATGGTGCCAATCCATAGGTTATTCAAAAGAACCTGTTCTTATGTCATTTTGAACCGATCAACGCTTCTTTACGGACCGATCGTAAAACACACCTTCACCGGCAAAAGCTTTCACACTTCTGAAGAAAGGTGAGCTGACAGCTACACTGGCCGTGGGGCGTGGGTGGGCCTAATTTGAATTGGAATGCATGCATCGATTTGAAATCCTATCAACTATAATAGACATATGGTACTACTGGCAAGTGTCAATATCACAATCAAAATTATTTCACCATCAGAAATATGTTATAATATCACAATCGAAAATATTATTCACAAATAACCATCGATTTCAATCAAAAACTGTTCCCATCTGGCATCTGTCAGGCTTTGTAGTTTGTTTACATATACCTGCGGTGACGTCACACATAAGAACATGTTGTTGGCGGGGGTGGTTTAGGCTACTTTGCAGCACACCCTCTTGTTCCTCTTATATGTTGTCCCCTTTTTCCCTCTTATGTGTGTTACTGTGTGTTTATATTGAAGCGTTTAACTATTTTATAAATTCAACTAAAATAATTCTCATTCTTTTCAGGTCAGGTTTAGATCAGTAATTGATTACATAAATTTATGCCAAAAACTATTCTAAAGTGTGGTGCTGTATAAATTGCTGTCCCACGCTCCCTAGTCCCTAACCTCTCAAGCGATTTGCTGGAAAGCTCTCCTTAGTCCTTGACCTCTTGAGTGATTAGCACCCTATAAACCTCCTGACTGACTTGCATTGGAAGCAGTTATTGGTGTGCATCTTACTCATTGGTCCGTGTGCATTTTTACTTGGCGTCATATTTAGTTCAGCTTCAGCTAATCAGTTTTACACATTTCCCTTTATTCTGTCATTATTCTGTCACTTTCACTGTATGAGATCCCAATAGTTATTAGAACCAGTATTTGCGTTTCATTTTCCTTTTCAACCTCTAGTCATCATGTTAGCTTCCTTAATTCTTGGTTACCAACAAGTTAGTCAAAGTAGGCGACGAGTTCGTCTCACCCGCGTTGAGACACCGGTAACATATTGGCATCTCCGACGGGATCTCATACATACATTCTTCTATCTCACACCATAGTAGACACTTAAAATCTTTGACATCATAATGATGCCGCATTGTGGACCTAGTTTGAGGTCATCAATAGGGGAGCGTGGGCAGCCTAGTGAAGTTGTGCAGACCAGTTCATTCAATCCTGATTCTGAAGTGGTGCAGTCTGGTGAGGCATCAATTACTAATAATTCAGCAGCAGATGCTTTACCCCTGCAAGCAGAGAAATTCCAGCCTGGTGACAATTCTCCTGAGTCCAACCCAGTTCTTATTGAGGCTCTGAACATCCAGTCACTTCTTGCCCAATTTGCCCACCCTCAAGTGAGAGCTGACCTTATCAACGGAAATTTTGGTTGCAATGTTAACCCTAATTTACTACCCATCTTGGATGAGCTAAGATGGACCTTGTTTCCACGTTGGGTTGGCGGTGGGTTCGGAGCATCTCATGCAAGAAGTGAAGCTGCTTCTCACCATCTACAAAAACTAATTGACAAGTCAGATTTGCTTTTATTAACAAGCTATGATAATGCCGAGAAGTGCCTATCCTACAAGGAATGGTATACTACCCTACAGTTGCTTGCAGCAGATCGCTACTGGGACAAAGTCAATGCAGACTTGCGCTGCACACACATTGCATCAAGTGACTTTGGAGAACTGCCCAAAGCGTCATCAACTGTTGGAGCTGGTCAGTCAGGCCAAGCAATGAAAGTGCAGAGTGCTGCTAGCTGCTCCAGCAATTCAACTCCAAGAAAGGAAAAGACCTCAAATAAGAAGAAGAAAAAACACAATTCTAAGAAACTTGTTAAAGTAGAAGAATTTATCATTTCGTCTTCTGAAGCCTCCTCTGACAGTACTCATGGTGTTATAGTGGCTTCCTCATCCTCTGATACATCTTGCAATGAATCAACACCAAGGTACCATGGTCAACGGCGCCTGCATAGCAGGTATTTGGACCACCGTGAAGTGGTAGAGCCACCAAAATTCAGTATGAGTGATACAGTTAGCCTCAAGGAGTATTTGGTAACATTTGAGAACTACTTTGATAAGAAGTTTAAGGGCAACTCCTATGACAAAACTCAGAAGCTAGCTGATTTCCTTGATGGTGATCTATTAACTGTTTTCCGTGTAAGAGGTGGCCGAAGACTAAAGTATGAGAAGATGAAAGAGGAATTGCTTGCCTACTACAAGAAACAGCACCTTAAGGGTAGACGGCACTGGCGTAGAGAGTTACAGGTTGCCTCCCCAGAACCTAATGAGCCTCATGATATTTTTGGAATGCGACTAATTGAATTATCCAAGCTTGCATACCCCAATGACAAGAAAGAATGTGCCATCCAGTTAAGGCAGCGCTTCTTGGAGGCTATGCCTCCCAATATTGCTACCAAAATTGTGGATGCTGAGCGTGCTTTGAAAGCAACATCTTCAGGCAAGAAAAAGCACCTAAATTTTTCAAGCATTATTCAGATGGCAAAGGAGCTGCAACAGGAGCGGCCTAGATCCATTGTGTGGGCGGTGCAGCCCAACAAGCCATCACGTGAGGCAAACCTCTCATCAAGTCGCCCTCCTGTGGCCACTAGATGCTTCTCTGCTTCACGACCACGTCCCGGTCCTCAACAGGAGCCATTTCAACGCAGACAGTCAGCTAGTCCCCCTACTAAGAAGTCCACAGAATCTCTACAGGGAACTGCAGCAAGTGGAGGAAACACTGCGACTGTTTGCTGTTCATATTGTAAGAAGCCTGGCCATGTGAGGCGAGACTGCTGGCGTGCATCTAAGCGATGCCTAATTTGTGGCAAAGATCATCACATAGAGAAATGCCCCAAATATGACCCAAATTATTCATCTCGGTCATCAAGAAAACCTCAGGCGGAAAACTAACTGGTCTCGGCAAAACTGAGGGGCGACCGAGANTAATTCATTTGATTCGCTTAAGGCTGAGATGAAAAATGATTTGGAATTGGCATACCCTGATTATGGTGAGGGAGCCAAGAAGTTAGAGCTGTGGGTGGATGCCTCTGCTTATGGTGCTGGGGCTTACCTGGCACAGGTACAAGGGGAGTCTCATCGTGTGATTGGTTTTGCATCGATGACATTTAGTCCAACCCAGTTGAATTATTCCACTTTAGAGCGTGAACTAACAGCCTTGAGATGGGGAGTAAAAACATTTAGACCGTTTTTGTATGGTATCTCATTCATTGTCTATACTGACCATCAGCCACTTGTTCATTTACACAATATGAAAATTGTTTGCACACGTTTGGCCCGTACAGTGGAAGAATTGTCTGATTTTGTCTTTGATATTGTCTATGTGCCTGGACATCTTAACTCTGCCGCAGATGCTCTATCACGTGTTGGGTCCCCACCTCCCCATGCAGAGGGAACTGTAATTTCATTACCCCAAGGGCTCATCCCAGATGGTCCACCAGTTGCAGGAGGGGGTGATTCACTTTTTGTAAGTTTGCTGCGAGCACTGTCACGAGTAAAAATTAGCCGCAGACTGCCATTGTCAGATGTTGAACTTAGAGAACTGGTTGTTGATGAATTGTTGGATAATTGTGCGAGATATAAATTAAATCTTGACCGAAATTCACGGAAACAACTGCGTCTGATGCGACATGTTGGTCAATTACCTTCTTTGGACCTACTCTTAGCTGTTAGTAGGCTGTTCAAAGTTGTTATTTATGTGTATTTTTGGAGTGATCAACCAGTAATCTATCAATTTGAAGAGTATGCATCAATTGTCCATTTGCAATGCATCAGTGGGATTCATTTCAATCCCTTTATTGAAATTAGTTCATATGTCAAACCTGAAGTAGACCATTGTGTGATTAATACCATTCCAGAGGATAGAGTAGCCAGTGTCAAGAATCACTTAGAAAGTGAGTCAGAAGATGAGCAGGAGCAAGAGTTGTTGAAGTCCTTGCTAACTATTGATCAGGATATCAGGATCTGCAGTCACTCAGTTGGCTCTTTGCCTCAGGTGTGGGTCAGCATGGAATCTTTTGACCTGTGTGCAGTTTTGGATAGTGGGGCTGAGTTTAGCCTAGTTTCATCTTCAGTTCTAAGTGTGGCTTATAGTGCTGGTATTAACTTTTGTGTCCAGGAGGATAAACTCTGTGATATAGTTGGTTTTTCAGGGAAACGCATCCTCATCACGCAAACTGTGCAATTGTCTTTGGTTATTGGTACTTTGAATATGCCTGAAATTCACAAATTTGCTGTTGTAGATGATAACATTTTTCCCACTGTTTTTTATTAGGGCTAGACTTCATGTCTCATTATAATTTATCCATTGATTTTAATGCCCTTACTTTTAAGCAGGATGGTGAGGTCGTTTCCCGGTTGACTCCTGTAAGCTGGCGGGACATTGTGGGTCCTTGCCTGTTCTCGGTTAGCGCTGGATCTTCTGAGCCGCATTTGAAGCTAAATACTCAGGATTTGCGTTTTGAGACGCAAGGTAATTTTCCTACAGTGACAGGTTTGTCTATGTTGTCAGATCTTGAAACTATTAGAGTATTGCAATCTCATAGTCCTGAATTGAAATGTCTATACAAACAGCTCAAAAAGCAAGTGCCAACTCAAGGGTGGCCGAAAAAGGATCAAAGCCTTTGCTCGCCATTCAGCAAAATTGTCAATTCAAAGTGGCTTGATATTTTATGGTGATACTAGTCCAACTGTGGTCATTCCTTTTGAGAGTTTAGTTGATGTTTGTGTGTCGCTTCACTTCAATCTTGCTCACATAGGTCGAGACAAATTGTTGGATCTTATTTTTGAACTTGTATGGCACCCTTCAAGGTACCGTGTTGCACAGGATGTGTGTAGCACATGTCACAGTTGTCAGATTTTGAAGGAATTTTCTACCACTTTGATACCACCAACTTTGAAGATATGTACCAGTTATCCATTCGAATTGATGGCTGCTGATCTAATTTCATTGCCCAGGTCTCCTAGAGGATTTATTGGTTGTCTGGTTTTAGTGGATCACTATTCTAAGTGGGTTACAGCAGTTGCAATAAAGAATAAAACTAGTGAGACCATTATGAAGGCATTCCATGATCAGATTTTTCCCTCACTTATTCGGATCCCAACTAATATTCTCACTGATAATGGACCTGAATTTACATGTACCAAATTTTCTGAATTTTTGATGCAATCTAATGTTAATCATAAGCTTACCACTCCCTATTGCCCGACCAGCAATGGAGCTATAGAGCGTGTAAATCGAACTATCAAAAACTTTCTGCGTAGCCTGGTCAGTGATGAGGTGCCATGGGATGTAGCGTTGCCAAAAGCACTAATCGTGTATAATCATTCTTGGCATTCAGCATTACTGAATGCCATTACTGAATGCGACAGGCCTACGGCCTAATAAACGCTGAAACCGCTATTATTATTATTATTATTATTACAGATGTCTCCCTCTAACTTTTTGCTCACACGTTCCCATAATACTAATTATTCACTGTTAATTAGCCCGTCCCTTAAGATTAATTGACGTTTATTATAGCCATGCTAATAACACAAGAAAAAATTAACAAAGCTCGTCTCCAGAGTCAGAAATATCTTCATATCATCACTATTCACATCAATAATCGTCATAAGCTAGGAAATCGGAACACGAATATTTCGTTATTACCGTTATTATCAATCTAGTTGATTTAAGTCGTCTAGCATTATATTATTACTGAGCGTTCAATTAATCCACTTCATTATTGAAGCATTACTTTATTACTGAGCGATCTTTTAATTATAATTACACAATATAATATAATTTCATTATATTGGTATTGAGCGATTGTTAAATCCACATTATTATGAAAGGATTAATTCATTATTGAGCGAGTTATAGTTATAATATACAATATATGAATTATTTCAATATATTGTTAATGAGCGATTATTTTAGATCACCTGTTAAGATTATTTGCGCATTGTTACATGGTTAGTGATGATCTAATCACTTCTAATGGACAGGTTTTAGTTCATCATTTAAATAACTTCATTTTTGTATACCTCAGAACTCGTTAGTTCGTTGACAAAATATAATTTATAATGTCAATATGAAGTTTTTATTAGAGCGGCATTTTAGTTAGTTTTACTAACCTCACAGGATTTCATTTTCATCTCATATGAATATGAGTGATTGGCCTCTATTTCTCTTCATCAGTAATGATTTAATTATATCGGCTGGAAACATTTATATCGGTGAGCGTGGCCAGCGCCCATCGAGGTACCGCGTTGCTTTGTCAGGGCACCGTGGTACAACGCCTCCATCCGACGTAAGAAATTCAGTACTTGATGTTTTATCGTTCGTACGCTACCATGCACATGACTGATGTCACATGACCTCTCTTACGTGCTATGTGATAACACTGTAAGCAGAAAATAGATGTAGCCGACTTTCATGAAGAGACTTAACTCTATTGAACGATAATATATCAGCAAAGTTTCGTCCTATATATATAGTCTGGACTTTTGCGTTAAAGGGCCAGCTGCTTAAATACATTATAAAGAATGTTCGCATGATCAGTGCGTTACTGCAGTTTTATTATACCTAGGATGTGCAGCAGTTTGAGACCTGTGGAATATATTATTTATTGACGTCATACATTTATTATTATTATTCTACTACGTTTATCGTTAATAGAATACTCAACTTCCGGGCTTGTTGAGGCGCCTGGAGTTGGTGTTAGCCTGCTCTTTGGGGTCGGGGGTTTATTCGATTCACCATTGTCGTCGTCTTGGTGAGAGCGCTCAAATCCTCCGCGGCCGCGGTTATTATATTGTCGAACCCGAAATTACTTCGTCGGCATTCGCTTCGAGATGTGATGAACTCTTCGTATGTATGGTAGTCGGGACCGCTGCCATCATCATACTTTCTTCGCTCTACGCTCTTCGCTCTTCTGATGTGATGAATACGCTCTTCGCTCTTCTGATGTGATGAATATTCGTCTTCTAAGATTGTTATATTCAGCGTTCGCAGAATATATGAACATCGCTTTCAGTTATGAAGACGTTTAATATTTGTGACGATATATAGCCATCAATTCGTTTATGAAGACGTCGTTTCAGATTCTTCTTTTTTTATTATAATTGTAACCAATATTTCAGACACCCTCGTTTAACGCAAGGGGCCATTTCTACCTGTGTATTTCGTACATCCGTCGACGATGTCGCTGATGAAGTTGTAGATGAAGATGTCGTAGAAGTTCTTCTTCGAAGTCTTGCCGGACTTGTTCTTCACTTTCACAGTTGCACTCTCTGTAATATTCATTTTCACAATATTCAAAGTCAATTTTCACTGCCACTTTATCACACGGTCGGGCGCCAGATTGTCATGATGTGATTTGGTCTGACTGGCCCGATAATATATAATTATCTCCATGTTCAGTATTGATTAATAACCGGATGATCTTCTTAGGTTTATTTGAGTTGAGGGTCCAAGGGTTTTATCTAGAGTCCGAATAAGCGGCAGGTTGATTGAGAGGCGAGTTTCTTAGTTATATATTTACGAACTAGATAGGAATACAAAGACGCTTGGTAGTTAGTACACAAGGTAGGTTTTAGCTGGTTACTCTAACGACGGAGGCTACTCGACGCCGGAGTCTGGCCTGGTCCTGCGGACTACATGATGATGGCTTACTACGTCTCGCCTGTGGCTGCCTAAGACTGACTGAAGGTCTGCTCGGGGAGCTTATATAAGCATGCTATAGTGACGTCACGGAAGTGACGCAGTAAGTGCTAACACAAGTATGGGAGTTACGGTAGACAGCCTGACATTAAAAAAATTAATTTTTCATATTTTTTTAATATAAAAATTGTTTTCGAAATTATTTATTCTGTCAATTGATTCATGCATTGCCTCTGACTTCACACAAGTGTGCAAAATTTCAGATCAATTGGACAGGTAAAAGTGTGTCAAATATCAGTTATAAGATTTGTAGCTGACAAAATTATTTTTTCAATTTTTTAATATTGAAAAAAAAATTTTTAATTTGTAAAATAATTTATTTTGTCATTTGATTCATGCATTGTCTCCAACTTTACGCCAGTGTGCAAAATTTCAGATCGATAGGATGAGTAGAAGTGTGTTAAATTTCAATTATAAGATTTGTAGCAGACAGACAGACAGACAAACAAACAAACAAGAAGTGAAGTTAAAGAGAAGTGTTGTAATAAAAATTGCCTATGTTGACCATGCCAAAGTATGGTCCCACCACCAGCACAACCTGAAATTTGTGACATCCTGCATGGAAGGGACAAAGGCACAGGACATAAAATTATATCACTGCATACCAGAATAGCCACATTACCTCATGCAGCTACCATTCTGTGTTTCCAGGAACAGTGAGAGCCAACAAATTATGCCATATGTATATTATGGTTTTCTAGTTTTGAGCATTGTTACACATGAACAGTTATCAGGTTTCTGGCAGTAAATAAAAAGCTTAAATTCTGTCAGATTGCTTTGAAGTCCACAACAATTAAATGGAATAATCACAATACACGGCTCTAGTGGTGATGTACATTTACCTGTTAATGAAGTCACTTAAAAATTTCTCACCCCCAATCCATCCAGATGTCTTCTTGCCCAAACTAGCTGTAATCTTATGTTTTTATTACCATTAGGACAACCTGACTGCTTTTTATTGATGGAGAGACTATCTTTTGCTTCACTTGTGGATGGAGCAATATCAATTATGGGGTCAGGGGAAGCAGGCAGCAAGCAAGGCTCAAATGGAACTCACTGAGCCTGCTGGAAACCATTCATTTAGCAAATAATCTCCAACAGATTGATCTAAGGTGACTCACCTAATAAAAGAGGTCTTTCCTTTACTTTTCCCTTGCCAGTTTCAAGTAAAATGCAAGATTCTTCCCACTTACAAAAAAACTCATAGAGACCTGCTGCAATCAGACTCTCCATACAAACACTTGCTCTTCATCAGGTCCTCTTGCTGAATGGCCTTAAAATCCAGCCACTTTCTTACTCAAGTTAAAGGTTAGTGAAGGAGGGCACAAGCAGCTGATAGAAGCTCCCTCTGCCAACTGACAGCACCATACCAAAAGTGGGCTGAGAACTGCTAGTGAGAGAATCTTGGTGTATGGCAAGAGGGCCGAGGGCTGATACATGAACAAGTGCACATATATTGGATCTGAAAATCTGATAATAGGCTTTCCTTTTACATTTAGCTGAAATTTTGAAACTGATTGAGTTACCAGACTGGATTGTTCTATATAAAATATGAACCATCATTCCTAACATTTACCCAGTTACCCTGAGTGTTGTGGTAGCACAGGTGGTGTGTGGCCAATAAAAGCAAGTTAATAATAAGAATATGGAGGGCAGAGGATCTTAGCAGCAACATCTGACATTTTAATTAGCAAATTGCAGCCTGTTAGGCAGCAAATAGTTTGAGGAGACCTGCTGCACTGCAGGAAATTTTTGGTTATTTCAGACTCATTGTGAACAGCGACAAGACGAATGGACAGGCCACATCAGGCCTACACTTCAGAGCCGACATCACTATGTTATGTTATGTTGTTATGTTAAGTCTGAAAGATTAGCCACTGGCTGAGGATTGTTCAGTCAACTTTGTAGCTGCAAACGGTTTTGCCGCAGCTCCAGCCCTGACTATGACAATAGGGGCTAGGACACATGCTGAATGGAATCCACCACAATTTGCACTGGGCCAAGCAGAGCAGTGGCTGTACAGTGCCTTGGCCAGTTGGCAGTGAAGTCTGTGCATTCAGTCTTGCTGCAGAGTCCAGCACAAATACTGAAATCGACATCTCTTCATTCTCTTGTCTTCAGTTCTCTGGAAAGTGGAAATATTTCCATTGGGCCAGCATTGATAATTAATCTGGAATATCAGTCAAGATTCTTTAAAAATCACAGGTAACCATCATCCATGATGGTCAAATGGATGATATTCAAAAATTACAGGCAAATCTGTTTTGTTTTCTATTTATTAATGGATAATGTAAATTGTAAAATAGGGCTATGAAAACAGCAAACAGGTAACATTTTCCATTACCACAGAGGTTTCTATCTCATCCACAGGTGGCTTCTGCCAATTTTCCAGTTTGGATTAGAAACATCTAGAAGGAGAGTGCGTGCACAAATGGTCTCACTGGAAAATGCAAGAAGAAGAAAAACATAAACTGCTTTTGGAAAAAGACTGGAATCTTCTGGCTTCTATCCAGAGTGCCCAGCAAAAACCACCATGGCACCATGAGTCTTTAATTACGGTTTGGAAATTTATCATAGCAAGAATCTATGATGACTTGAGCAAGATTTACAGGCAATGCTGCCACAGGATGAGGATTCAGAAGAAAAGATGCTGAGTTAAGGCCAATTGACTTAATTAGAATAGTAAAGCCTTTACCCAGGCAGTCCCAGCTCATGAGCCTGATTATTGCACATTTGCGCTTAGGGCTATAGAAACATAGACTCATTTATGGTGCCTTGGGCTGACAAATCCTACATCCAATAATGATATCATCTATATGAGGTATGATGATTTAATCATTCACAGGCTTATCATTAGATTGCTTACCACCAGCCACTTCCTTGAGTTAAAATGTGTTGTCACAAGCTCACTCTGTCACTTGTCAAGATCATGACTATTTCTTAGGTTCACTTCAACCAAGCCTCCAAGCCCAGAGTAATCTTTGGCAGGGTGAATGTTTTATCATAGCCAGTCATAGTGGCACACCAGAGGTTTTTAGAATCAGTTAATTTTTCATTTCCTAATTTACTGACAATTTGAACCAATATCTTTATGTATGGTAATGCTGGTATCCATGATACTTTACTGGTCTACTTAAAAGGACTCAAAACTTAAATTGAGGAAGAGTTTAAAAAACTCCCTGCTTTTCTAGCATGTCCCCAGTTCCACTCCTGATTCTATCAACTGAGGCATCAAGGTCATCATGTCATGAGCACGCTTTTTGCTGCCTGCATCTGCAGCTGCGATATCATCAACGCTGACAGGATTAGCATCTGCCATCTGCAATACTGCAACTGCAGGGGCATATTTGGGGAAGATTCTTGTGATCTGAAGAATGCTGAGAATGGCCTCCAGCTGCTGCTGTACTGCAGACTGGTTTTCAGCTACAGACTGATCTCTATCTGCAGACTGGCCTCCCATATGCATTCTACGGACAGGTCTCCATCTCCAGACTAGCCTCCACCCTCCAGCTGCAGGCAGTGGAAGCATTCATTCCAGTTGAGTGTTGACTTGTGCACTTCATCGTCTATGACATACGGCAATGACGTAGTTATTGCAAGTTTGCAACGTTGAGCGTTTTCTATGAAGCTCTCAATGAGACAAAATTATTCAAGGGTATATATATAAAAAATTCAGGTTTACAGAAATGTTTGCCTCCGCTGATCAAAAATCTCAATTCAGTCAGACATGGGTTAATGAGACACGTGTAGGCATTGTAATGCGTGTATAGCGATGATTAATTTATAATTTATATGTACACTGATGGAGGATACGAAGCATGATCCGAACACAGCATAAGTATTAACTTTACCATGAGGCATCAGCCGTACCATTAGGTTAACCATATCATCAGACATACCATCTCCTTCCCGGTCAACCATACCACCAACAGCCACCACATGCTCAACGTAATCTCAACTCAGACTTACGCCGCACTTCAATAATTTATGTGAATAATTTACGTGTGGCTCTTACTTGTCAAGTTGAGCTCAAGTTCGAAACTCATTGCGGAACTTGAGGTAATAAATTGGAATTCCTAATGTGAGAGGAAACTTTAAAGTTTATACGGGCTTCAAAACTCAAAGTTTAGGCCTTTACTGCACCAGATTTTTTTTTATAGTTGATTTTGGAGGCTTCTAGTGCTTGTGCACTGCCCAGCCTGGTCTCTGTCACTCATTTGATGAAAGACTATGCACCGTGCAAAGGGGCTCAATGTCCCAAATACCTTATATGCAGCATGCACCCAACATCCAGACAGTTGAATTGGTCATATAGCAAGGTTTTCAATATGCAAGTGATATATGCAGCATGCCTTATAATAACATGCACAGTATGTCAAGCTTTATGCTGCAATAAAGCACCCTAACAGCATGCTAAATTGCACAAGTATGCCAAAAAATTAAACAAAACAAGAAAAAAGGAGAAAAGAAAAAAAAATCTGTGGTGCTAACCATGTCAAATGTCAGATGCTGCTATGTTTGCTGTGGTGCTAACCATGTCAGATGCTGCTATGTTTGCTGTGGTGCTAACCACGTCAGATGCCAGATGTTGCTATATTTTGGTGAATGAGTATTTCTCATATGTCCCTGTAGTTAGCTGTGCCTGGAATGTTGCGCTGTATACAAGTTATATGCTAAACCAATAAGCGTGTCATGTCAGTCCTGTCAGTCACAAAGGGGTTAATGCAAATGATAAATTTACCTCTTTTTTATTATCATCAATTGGTTCCTCATTCACAGCTATGTCCTTTTTTCCATCTTCAGGCTCCCCTTTGATGTAAACTGCCACCATTTCTAGGGGAGGAGATGAGCCACTGGCCTCTGTAGCTGAATAAATTTACATAGATCAACATCATGAATAAACTTGAACATGAGACATCAAGACAGTTACAGATGACAAACAATGTGTCACAGCTCCCACAAAATTTGGGGCAGTATCTTCAAGTTAGTAAACTAAATAACTTTAATTTAATCATAACAAGAATACTATTTTCAATTTTACATAATTGTGAGTAATATATGAATCACTTAAGACTGCAGCTCACCATCAGTTTCAACTTTGCAAGATTCAGAAGACATTTGGGTGCTCCACTCAGGGTGCCAGCTGCTGTTGACTGCATCATCAGAGACATTGTGCACCACAACACTGCTTGCCTTCATTTTATTCATTATGATACTCATTAAATTTTGGAAGTTTTAAGTTAAACTAAAGCTTATTTGTGATCCGAAATTGTTCAATAGGAACAAAGTTCAAGTTATAATTGAAGTTGGCAACCATTCTGTGAAGACATTATTGGATGTTAGAGAAAGAACAAGTTTGTATGTGGTACACTGGCATTATTTAGAGTTAAAGAGTCAGTGTAGCAAACTTTAAGTGGAGCATTGAACTATGGCGACAGCACATACCTCTCTATATTATTTAGGTGTTTAATAGATTGAGATTATTCTAGATTATCCTCTAGATTAACACTCTTAGATTATTTAGGCTTTTGTGTTATTTAGGCGTTTGTATAGCCTAGTTAGTGAGACCCTTGATACAGACTATAACATCCCTTTTGGGCTGAATCAACTTCTGTTGAATTTTAGTTGATTAGTCTTGCTTCCTAAAATTTATTAATAGTGCATTTAAGACATTACCCTAACTAGCATTTAATCTATAAAGAAATTAAAGAGTGTGTGAGCTTCAGATGTTTCATCTTGATGATAGACCTAATTTCAGCAGTGACCTAAAAAGCCACTTGGTTTCTTACTTTAGCAAACTATAGGAAAAGAAGTGTAGTTAATTTTGAATATTTGGGATAAGCAAGACTGCATTGTTAGTATAGTATAGTATCTTCAGCATTGAAGAATAGGCCTGGATAGGTTAATGTAGGTAATGCATAAATATATATAATGGAAATGCTTAAATAAGAAGTCAAATTTTCTTATTAAACTTTTGAATATTCCTATCATTGATGAAGCAATAGGGATTTTTCCCAGAGATAGAGTAGAAGCAAACCCCATTTCAAAATAAAATGTCATCAAGTAATTTGCCAAGTCATTCAATAATTGCTGCTTCAGCATCAAGTCCATAGATACACAGATACGATTGATAGGTGTACTGGGCTTCTGGGTTGAGATTTTTGTGGGTAAACTAATGACTGAGTGAGAATTGCCAATGAATGCAATGAATATGACTGCTGGCTGCGGGTTATAAAATTTTTTATTTAAATCCCCACGAATGATTTTTTTCCAATTTTCTCAATATTTCAAAGAACTATGAGTGGGATAGCCTGAAGTTCACCAGCTACCTCAGATCAGCAAATCACAAGTACAAGAATTGGTGACAGGGCCTATCCAGACCTACCGTCAAACGGGATAATAAGGGATGGGCGGGGTAAATGGGGACGGTCATCCCACATTTCATAAAAATGTTGTAGCAGCTAAACTAATAAAAATATTGCAGAACTAAAATCAGTAGTGTAGAGTTCAACATTTTTACTATCTATGTAGCATAAAGTAAGTTAAGAAATCATACATTTACTAACTCCAAAAAATCCCTGAAGATTTTTGGAGACAAAAGTGAGATTTGAGAAAAGTACCTCTGCTAGAGGTCTGTAGCAAAGAAAAAATATTTGCCATTTTGAAAAATTTTACTTTCATAAAAGTTGCACACATGTGTTGGTTTAAAAATGTGATGGACGAAATTTGCATATCTCATTCCAAAAAATGGCGGCCATTTCTGCAAGATGGGGTAATAAGGGACACCCCGCGGTAATTAGTGACACTCCTAAAAATGCATTTACAGTAGAACCTTAATCAGCACAGGCTCTAGTTAACAAAAAATCAATTAGTAACAAAAAATTTGAATGCAATTGCAATGCTAAATGAAAAATTAATGCATAATTGATTATTACAAAATTGCACATAGAATGTCAGAGATAGAATTATGCACTGGGCAACATAGAATGAAAAATAATTAACCTAAACTTTGATTTATTTCTCCAAAAAATATTATGGTTGTCACTAAAATATTCCTTTCGGTTACAGGTATGTTTTTTTACAATCTTTTTTTTTTTGTTATAGTGAATTCACTTGACCCAATTAAAATGGTGCAAAATTACAAGCCATTCTGTAAGCTCAAAGATACAGAAGAAATGCTACCTGGCTGCTGATATGATGCTTGCAGTGAACAAGGTCATTGACAATGCTCAGTGGCATGTCCATGGATACAGTAATATAACATCAATAATGCAGTAATGTACCTATGGATAATGAAATATCATATCTATAAAGGGAAAACCAGTATTACCTAAATATCACAGAAACTGTTATTTATTCAAATCACAAAATATGTCATTTATTCTACAGCTACATCATCTACAAAGGATGCAGAGGACTTGAGAGTACCATCAGCAGGGGCTATTTGGATGATTTCGAACGTTTTTCATTCATAACTTCTTACCATGAAACATTTCATAAACAAGTTTAGGCTCATTTCAAAGCTCTTTGCAAGGGCTATCCCATGGCTTCTCCAAAAAATTCCATATGCTATTTGTAAGGTGCCAGAAGCAAAAAGAGAGTGTCCCGAGTAGCACTGTCAAATGGGGCTACTTGGGACACTTGGAATAAAACTTAATTTTAAAACATTTGAAGCATGCAGAGTGTACTCATCCATTACTAACAGTACTCTGAAATCCTCCTCTTTCATTGTAGATGATGTAGAGGTAGAATAAGTGAGATTTTCTGTGATTTTTAATTGTTTTTCCTTTATTGATATGATATTACCATATACATTAATTACCGTATTATTGATGCGATATTACCATATCCATGAACAGGCCATTGAGCATTTCAACTACCTTGTCCACTGCAAGCTTCATATCAGAAGCCTTATAGAATTTTTTCTGAATCTGTAAGCTTACAGGACGGCTTGTAATTTCACACCATTTTAATTGGGTTAAGTGAATTTACTATAAAAAATCATGAAAAACATACCTGAAACAGAAAGGAATGTTTTAGTGAGAACCATCATATGTTTTGGAGAAATAAATCATAGTTTAGGTCAATTATTTTGCATTCTATGATGCCTGGTGCACAATTCTATATATGACATTCTATGCACAATTTTGTGATGACTGATGATGCACTAATTTTTTGATAAGTGAATTTTTTTTTGCTGAGCAAGGTAAATGTAATCAATATTTTTTTTTAATCAATTTTTTTCTTAACTGGAGCCTTTGCTAAATGAGGTTCTACTGTAAATGCATTTTTGGGGGTGTCCCGAATAGCCCTGGGGGGGTGTCCCGAGTAGCCCCGCCATGCGGAAATGGCCGCCATTTTTTTAAATTGAGATATGTAAATTCTGCAAATAAAGCTTTCATGCTTACACTTGTCTGCCACTTTTTTCTAAGCGAAATTTTTTAATTTGGCAAATATTTTTCTTACTACAGACCTTAGCAGAAGTAACTTCTCAAAATATAATTTTTCAACATTTTTTCAGGAATTTTTCAAAGCTAGTAAATGTAGTATTTTTGAACTTCCTTTATAGTACTACATACCATAAAATGGGGTAACTTTGACCACTTTTTTTTCAAAATGATGCCATTTTTTACTAGATAAGTTAAACTTAAATTGAAATGTGTAAAATACAGGTCTATATTCTAGCTTTACTTACCATATATTGCTGGCTCCTTCCTCTCATAGTTTTGATGTAATTTCAAAAAAAGTGATGGTCTTTGTTACCCCAGCTCTTGGGGGTTTCTTTGACCGGGTGGTAAAATCAATTTTATTTTTTGGTAAAATAACTCCAAATAACTCCAGGTTGTGATGCATTGTAGTAGAACTCTTCTAGTTACATATGCAAAAGACAAATTTTAGGAATGTGTCATAGTTTGCAAATGGGGGGAGCCACCCCCAATACGCAAAATGTGACCACCTAATGGCAGCCGTGATGGGGTAACATTGACCGGTTTGGAAATTAAGTTAAAAATTACCATATATAAAACTCTGTAGAGTCTGAAACATAAAGAAAAAAACATTAATAGGTGTATCAAGCATGAAATATAATATATAGGTACCTATGGTAATTTTAACTTAATTTTCAAGCCGGTCAATGTTACCCCGTCACGGCTGCCATTAGGTGGTCAAAGTTCCCCCATTGGGGGGCAGTGCCCCCATTTGCAAACTATGACACTTTCCGAAAATTTGTCTTTTGCATATGTAACTAGAAGAGTTCTACTACAATGAATCAAAACCTGGGGTTATTTTACCATAAAATAAAAAATTGGAGGGGGTACTCCGACAGG
This sequence comes from Hyalella azteca, assembly GCF_000764305.2. NCBI lineage: Eukaryota > Metazoa > Arthropoda > Malacostraca > Amphipoda > Hyalellidae > Hyalella > Hyalella azteca. The sequence goes on along the minus strand of NW_025935671.1, from coordinate 30,880 downwards.
CTTTAAATAATAGCTCTTTTTCATGGGTCACATTATCAATTTTTTAACCTATTAGATATGCAAACTTTTTAAATCTTTCTATTGTGTTACGTAGCCTCAGTATTAGGCCTTTAATGGCCATTGACAAAATTTTACCATGTCAAATCGTTTTTGAGTTTTGGGGGTTTTTGTTAAAAAAATTAAAAGTGGTCAAAGTTAGCCCGCCGGTCAAAGAATTCCTATCTACCCATTTTACGGTAGATAGGAAAAATGTTGTCGTTTACGCCACTATATTTAGTTTTGCAAAATTCCAATTAGTTTTGCTACTAAAACAGTTTTACGCCATGTTGGAAGACTGTCCCGAGTTACCCCGCCCATCCGGAGTAGCCCCGGTTGACGGTACTGGTATTGCAGTAATAGATGAGTCATGAGTACACTCTGCATGCCTCAAACATTTTAAAATTAAGTTTCATTTCAAGTGTCCCAGATTACCCTGTTCCCAGGGGTAATGAGGGATGCTTTTATTTTGCGTCTGGCGCCTTACAAAGAGCATATGGAATTTTTTTTGGCACATTTTCTCATTTATGAAAAAATGCACTATTGTGCTCGCCATGTCCGTCTGTCCGTCCGTGACTTCATGTTTTTGTTGACAAGAAAATGTGCTCTCTGTCACTCACTGCAGTGAGTACTGAGTTATATATTTTTTGGAGATGCCCTTGCAAAGGCCATTAAAATGAGCCCAAACTTGTTTATGAAATGTTTCATGGTAAGAAGTTATTAATGAATAACACTCAAAATCGTCCCTTATTACCCCATTTGATGGTATTCTTCAATGCCAAAGATACCATACTATACTATCTGTCACAGCTTATTTTACATGAACATATTCTACAGAAATTAACATTATTTTACTCAGTTTCAAACAATTATTTTCTCCTTCATGTTCATGACTACGGTAGGTATCATATGCTATCAAACATTAATATTCAATTCTGGTTTTGAAATTCCTCAATTATGAGCAGTAAAAATTTTCACTTAAAATAAATATTGTTTTCTACAAATTGTCAATTTTCCCCTCACAGAAAATGTGTCCAGGGTGCACTTACCAACTTTCACCCTTGCCACAACCAAGATAAGTTCAACTGAAAATATCTTCAGAAAGACAAGAAATTTATACATAACCAGCAAGGTATGGATGATCTGTATATGGCTTTTGCAAAGTTAGGTGAAAATGGAAATGGTAATAAGGTGAACAAAAGTTTTCCAGTGCAACTCTGGTCCACGACTTAGCACTCAGCCGCACTGATTCCACCCTGCATGATCAGCCTTCAGTTAATGCATTTGAATTGTAAAAATTGTCTATGTTGACCATACCAAAGTACGGACCCACCACCAACACAACCTGAAATTCATGATATCCTGCATGGAAGGGACAAAGGCACTGGACATAAAATTATATCACTGCATAGGTACCAGAATAGCCACATAACCTCATGCAGCTACCATTCTGTGTTTCCAGGAACAGTGAGAGCCAACAAATTATGCCATATGTATATTATGGTTTTCTAGTTTTGAGCATTGTTACACATGAACAGACATCAGGTTTCTGGCAGTAAATAAAAAGCTCACATTCTGTCAGATTGCTTCGAAGTCCACAACAACTAAACGGAATAATCACAATACACGGCTCTAGGGGTGATGTACATTTACCTGTTAATGAAGTCACTTAAAAATTTCTCACCCCCAATCCATCCAGATGTCTTATTGCCCAAACTAGCAGTAATCTTATGTTTTGATTACCATTAGGACAACCTGGCTGCTTTTTATTGATGGGGAGACTATCCTTTGCTTCACTTGTGGATGGAGCAATATCAATTATGGGGTCAGAGGTAGCAGGCAGCAAGTAAGGCTCAAATGAAACTCACTGAGCCTGCTGGAAACCATTCGTTTAGCAAATAATCCCCAACAGATTGATCTAAGGAGACTAACCTAATAAAAGAGGTCTTTCCTTTTACTTTTATCTTGCCAGTTTCAAGTAAAATGCAAGATTTTTCCCACTTACAAAAAAACTCATGGAGAGCTGCTGCAATCAGACTCTCCATACAACACTTGCTCTTCATCAGGTCCTCTTGCAGAATGGCCATAAAATCCAGCCACTTTCTTACTTAAGTTAGAGGTTAGTGAAGGAGGGCACAAGCAGCTGATAGAAGCTCCCTCTGCCAACTGACAGCACCCTACCAAAAGTGGGCTGAGAACTGCTAGTGAGAGAATCTTGGTGTATGGCAAGAGGGCCAAGGGCTGATACATAAACAAGTGCACATATATTGGATCTGAAAATCTGATAATAGACTTTCCTTTTACATTTAGCTGATATTTTGAAACTGATTGAGTTACCAGACTGGATTGTTCTATATAAAATATGAACCATCATTCCTAACATTTACCCAGTTACCCTGAGTGTTGTGGTAGCACAGGTGGTGTGTGGCCAATAATAGCAAGTTAATAATAAGAATATGGAGAGCAGAGGATCTTAGCAGCAACATCTGACATTTTAATTAGCAAATTCCAGCCTGTTAGGCAGCAAATAGTTTGAGGAGACCTGCTGCACTGCAGGAAATTTTTGGCTACCGGTATTTCAGACTCATTGTGAACAGTGACAAGTCTGAAAGATTAGTCACTGGCTGAGGATTGTTTAGTCAACTTTGTAGCTGCAAGCGGTTTTTCCCCAGCTCCAGCCCTGACTATGACAATAGGGGCTAGGACACATGCTGAATGGAATCCACCACAATTTGCACTAGGCCAAGCAGAGCAGTGGCTGTACAGTGCCTTGGCAAGTTGGCAGTGAAGTCTGTGCATTCAGTCTTGCTGCAGAGTCCAGCACAAATACTGAAATCAACATCTCTTCATTCTCTTATCTTCAGTTCTCTGGAAATTGGAAATATTTCCATTGGGCCAGCATTGATAATTAATCTGGAATATCAGGCAAGATTCTTTAAAAATCCCAGGTACCGTAACCACCATTCATGATGGTCAAATGGGTGATATAAAAAAATTACAGCCAAATCTGTTTTATTTTCTATTTATTAATGGATAATGTAAATTGTAAAATAGGGCTATGGAAACAGCAAACAGGTAACATTTTTCATTACCACAGTGGTTTCTATCTCATCCACAGACCACAGGTGGCTTCTGCCAATTTTCCAGTTTGGATTAGAAACATCTCATAGGAGAGTGCACAAATGGTCTCGCTGGAAAATGCAAAAAAAAAATCAACATAAACTGCTTCTGGAAAAAGACTGGAATCTTCTGGCTTCTATTCACAGTGCCCAGCAAAAACCACCATGGCACCACGAGTCTTTAATTACGGTTTGGAAATTTATCATAGCAAGAATCTATAATGACTTGAGCCAGATTTACAGGCAATGCTGCCACAGGATGAGGACTCAGAAGAAAAGATGCTGAGTTAAGGCCAATTGACTTAATTAGAATAGTAAAGCCTTTACCCAGGCAGTCCCAGCTCATGAGCCTGAGCATTGCTCATTTGCGCTTATGGCTATAGAAACATAGACTCATTTATGGTGCCTTGGGCTGACAAATCCTCCATCCAATAATGATACCGTATAATCCATATGATGAATGACGATTCAATCATTCACAGGCCTATCATAAGATTGCTTACACCCATTCACTTCCTTACTTGAGTTAAATGCGTTATCACAAACTCACTCAGTCACTCATAATGTCACTTGTCAAGATCATGACTATTTCTTGGGTGCACTTCAACCAAGCCTCCAAGACCTGAGCAATCTTTGGCAGGGTGGATGTTTTACCGTACCCAGTTATAGTGACAATCCAGAGACTTTTTACCATCAGTTAATTTTTCCTTTTCCTCATTTACTGACAATTTAAACCAATATCTTATGTATGATGATGCTGGTATGACACTGTATGATATCATACCAGCACCATCATACCAGCATCATTCTACTGGTCTACTTATAGGACTCAAAACTGAAATTGAGGAAGAGTCTAAAACTCTCTGCTTTGCTAACATGCCCCCAGTTCCACAGTCCTCCCTCCTAATCCTATCAACCGAAGCAACAAGGTCATGAGCACGCTTTTTGCTGCCTGCAAGTCCGGCTGCAACCGCAGCTCCAATATCATCTATGCTGACAGGATTGGCATCTGCCATCTGCAATACTGCAACTGCAGGGGCATATTTGGGGAAGATTCTTGTGATCTGCAGAGTGAGTGCAGACTGGCGTCCAGTTGCAGACTGATCTTCAGCTACAGATTGTTCTCCATTTGCAGACTGGTCTCCAGCTGCAGACTAGCCTCCAGCTGCAGACTGGCCTCCCATATGCGTTCTGGTCTCTTTCTGCAGACTGGCCTCTACCTGTAGATTGTTCTAGATTCGCAGACTGGTCTCCAGCTGCAGACTGGTCTCCAGCTGCAGACTGGTCTCCATTTGTAGACTAACCTCAAGCTGCACTGCTGCAGACTGGCCTCCATCTGCAGAGTGGCCTCCACCTCCAGCGCCATGTGAAGCAAAAATCGACTTCAAACATAAGCAAAAAACTAAATTCAAACCCCTAAATGAATGTATTATTTCTACAAAAAAGCTCAACAATAAAGCAATTCTGTAATATAAAATGATGGCATCCTTTTCATTGTCAGAATAAGAATACAAAGGACGAATGAATATATAATCTGAGGAACAGAATTGACAAACTTTTGCCCGCCCAACCTCAGAACATTACAGAACAACATAATACTCACTTTTCCTGAACATTTTTACTAGCTCACTAGGGTACAAAATTTGTAAAGAGTTACTTCGAATCAGTTACTACACCATTCGATGCGACTCTTGCAGACGGTAAGATATTCCTACTCGAGTAACTCGACTGCTGGAAAATAAATGTTGAATTAAAAAACTTATTCAGTTCCATTAAATAAATTTTACCGGTGATGCTTTACCTTTGTTTATATTTTCTTGTCGTGAAAAATTATGGAAAAATCATAAATTTCAAAATTGCTCACTTTTAAGCATTCTGAAATATAATAAAATTTGGAGGGTGAAAAAAGTTATTTCTTTTCCAAGAAGTCGCTCGGATTCAAAGTGTTAGTGATAATAACCTAGTAAAAATAGGCTAGTATCGTACATTAATGATATGTACTGACATTTGTCGAAATAATGCCTTATTGCCGGTCGAAAGCGAGAAGTAGTTTTTTAAGGTTATAATTATTATCATTCTATAATTTTGTCTCATAGGAGCCGGTAATAAATATGAGGCTGGTGGTGCTGTGGGTTTCCCGTTGTTATGAGTCGCTGTTGAAGTTCTGTGGGGCGCGACTTCACAAATATTGGAATGGTCATAATAAATATATAATAATAATAATAGCGGTTTCAGCGTTATTAGGCCGTAGGCCTGTCGCCGATTCTCAACATCGCAGAACATTCACAGCATTTTGCGGTCTCGAACTCGCAACTCACTTCGACAATTCTGCTGTGCTTAACCGCCCGGCCTCCTTGCCGATTCTGACCAGAAACTGGCGCACAGAGCTGGGATCGAACCCGCGCCTCTCTAGTGCGTCAATCTTGGTACTC
>NW_025935671.1:0-24964 GCF_000764305.2 Hyalella azteca | reverse complement strand
CTCATATGCACATCACTCTTATGAGGCGCTGCTGCTCATATGCACATCACTCTTATGAGGCGCTGCTGCTCATATGCACATCACTCTTATGAGGCGCTGCTGCTCATATGCACATCACTCTTATGAGGCGCTGCTGCTCATAGGTTCATCACTCTTGTAATAATAATAGTAATGATAATTAAAAATTGTATTTTTAATATCAATGATAATAATAATACTGACGGTGTCAGCTTTAATTAGGCCATTAGGTCTTTCGTCGATTTTTAACATCGCAGAACATTCACAGTTTGTAGCGGTCTCGAACACGCAACTCACTGCACCGATTTTGCTGCAGTTAACAGCCCGGCCTCAGCGCCGTTTCTGACCATAACTGTTGCTTGTTGCAGGGATCGAACCCGCACTTCACTGGTCCATTTCTGTTACTCTGAACTGTAACCGTTGGCCCGCCCTGTGTTAAGTGTGCGTCCTGTTACAGTCACTCTCTATCGGAAAATTGGGCAGAAGCCACCCATGAATAGGGCAAAAAAGACCGTGAATCTGGCCAATTTCCCCAATTCCTTCAGAAAACGTTTCAAAAGGCTAATTTTATTCGTGATTTTCAAAAATCACCCGTGAAATGATAAATTTCTCACGCGATATTAAGGAATATCAGCCTCATGTTCCAAATTGAGACTCACTGTTACTCCTGTATTATGTGTTAACGGGTGTCCGTCTGTGTGGTGCTGTGTGATTATGTGATGGTATCTTGTTTGCTGCTGATCACACTGGTCGAATATTTCTTTGTGTAACATTTTCTCGATCTTTGCGCCAATTATATTTAATTAAAGAATGTGTATAGTTCATTTCAATAACAAAATCTTCATTTTTCCTATTAACGCATCAGTGGAATATTCTTTACTTTAGTATACGCTATAAGATTTTCTTTGTCAACGATCTTCAAACATTTTCTTTTAAAATTTCCTGGTAAAACTACTATATTTGAGATTTCCGGCTTATTAATAAAAATTCAGAATTGCTTGCAATAACACCAGCGTTTCTCATAGTGTATTAAAAAGTGCGTTCTTGTATCATATATCTCAACAATATTTAAACACGAATGATTGATTAGCTACTTATTCTTCTGAATTGTTTATCATGTCATACATCATTAACATCGACCTGTTTCTGATCATCAGATGCTGCGCCCTACGGTTAGTCGGTTACTAGATCCGCAATTCTCTTTTTTGTCACATGTCTTTTTGTATTGATAACATGAAAAAAGGAATCGGGTTGTTAGTGGTCATGCGTGAAGACTAGAATAGCTAGGTAATGGAATGAATAGTTCCGCCTGATGACTATTTGAGAATATCAGCACAATGCCAGACTGCCAGTGTCATTTATTCACGGTTCACTTCAATTTCCAAAACCGAATGCCTTGAAAATATTTTGAAGGTTAGCAATAATCATATTCATTCCAGTTTACTTATGCACTTCATCGTCTATTACTTCCCGCAATGACGTAGTTATTGCAACAGTGAGCGTTTTCTATGAAGCGTTCAATGAGATAAAAATATTTGATGGTATACTATATACCTTCGTCCCCGGGCTCCTGGGAGCGACTGCGTGACGATGTTTGGGCGAGCCGAGGTCATCAGGCGGCCACAAGTTGAGTCACTCACGCCGACAACTAGGAAGGAGCGCTGCCTCTAAAAAATGTAAAAAAAACTCACGATATTTCCTTCTTGTAGGAATTACACCATGATCAAGCATATACGGATTTACGGTTATATTTCGAGAACTGTTTCATTGGAATTATACAGGTACATTTAATAATACTGGCAGACAATATTGAAGAAAAAACATTCTATTTCAGTGTTGATAATGTGCTAAGTGATTTCAACTCAGCCTGAGCAGAACAACGTGAGAGGCCCTAAGCGGTAACAGGGCGAGTACAAGTTTACACTAGTCCACTCTGACCATAAAGAAAATTACTCAATGATTGTAAATTAAATTATTAAAAGGACCTCTACTCTTAACTGGAAATTAAATGACATGCCACATTTAGCTGCTCTAGGCGGCTAGCTGCTCATACATCTAGCTCATCTAGTTCACTAATACTGTCTAGCTGCTACTGTAGCTCTGGTCACGGCCAGCTCCATACAACTGTTGTATAATTTGTATATTTATCCGTATAGAATTAGATCGGTGGAAAAGCGTCCAGTCATCTCCCGCAAGCAACTTTCATACCGTAATAACGTAGTTATAGCAACAATGAACATTTTTTTATGATAATCTCCAGATATTTGAGGGTAAACTCAATGTAAAACTTCATCAATTCAAGAACCTTTGCCTTGGTGATCAAAAATATCAGATTGATTCTGGTGAACCTGACTTTACGTTGCAAACATAAACATGTTAACCAGTAAAATGATTTCGAACATGTTCGGGCATCTAATTGACCTCAAACATGTTCAGGCAGCCGGTGAACCTTGAACATGTTCTGGCTGCTGGTAGACAATAACATGTTCAGGCAGCTGGTGGACAAGAACATGTTCAGGCAGCTGGTGGACAAGAACATGTTCAGGCAGCTGGTGGACAAGAACTTGTTCAGGCAGCTGGTTAATATCAGCCCCATGTTCCAAATTGAGACTCACTGTTACTCCTGTATTATGTGATAACGGGTGTCCGTCTGTGTGGTGCTGTGTGATTGTGTCTTGTGTGTTGAGGAGCACACTCGCCGAATATTTCTTCTCGATATTTTTGCCAAATTATATCATAATAAACAATGCATATATTTTATTTCATTAACAAAATCTTCCCTTTGCACATTCAAGCAGAAAGGGAATATTTTTTTATCGAAGTTTACGCTCAAAGTTTTTTATAACGACACTCTCACATTTTCTCTCTTCACGTTCAGGAAAGACTATTATATTTGACATACACAGCCTAGTCATACAAATTCAAATTAATTGAAAATAGGACTTATAGGAGGGCTTTCGCAAGTTCTGACAATAACTTGCAATAACACCAGCGTTTCTCATGAAGTATTAAAGTTTACGTTCTCGTTTCTAATATCTCAACAATATTCAGACGCGAATAATTGGCCATGGGCCTATTTCTTCAACGCCGACACTTCTATTCTATAATTCATTGACTACCGTCTATCTATTCTTCTGAATTGTTTAACAAGTCATACCTCATTAATATCAACCTGTTTTTGTACATCATCAGACGCTGCGGTTATTAAAACCACATCTGAACAGTGAGAGAGAAATGAAAGAGATAACCTCGGTGAATACGAGTTTATCTCGTTTTTCGGTGAGATAATCAGTGAATTTCACGCAGAAATTCACAGATTTTCAAACAACTCCGCAAGATGAGGAGTTACTGGATGTTAGAGACAGGGGGAGGAGGGGTTAATCTTCTTAACACGTTAAGTGCGGAGGCCGAAACTGCCGACTGCCCGCTGGTGCGGCTGTTTGGATTGGCAAATTAAAGCCTTGCAACTGGAAATTATAAATATGCTTTATCTGGTAATTAAATTAAAACTCATTTTCTATTATTTAAAACCTTTGTCCATGACATCAACATGACTGAGCTATGACTTCCAATTAGACTAATTTTTTTGCTCCTCTATATATTCGGTATTTTTATAAAGGACCCACTGCATGGTGGGTCGCGTGTGAATTAACGTGTGAAGAAATTTTCAAGCTGCAAAATATAGGTAGAATAATTTACAACGTTCCTTTCGCTCAGCCCATAGGGCACCAAAAATAAATCGAATTCTGTGCTTAATCCCTTGCCGAAAGAGGGACAAAATTCATGGTGCAGGTACAAATTTGTTAACTATGTAAATGTGAAAGTAATACTAAATAGGGACTCCATTTGACCTTAACAAGACTGTGCTATGACTTCCAATTAAACTAATTGTTTTGCTCTTCTATATATTCGGTATTTTTATAAAGGACCCACCGGTGGGTCGCATCGCAATTAACGTATGAAGACATTTGCATGCTACTAGATGAAGGTAGAATAATATACAAAGTTCCTTTCTATCTGCCCATAGGGCACCAAAAATTGCTATTTTTATTTATAGCGACGGATTTAGTGGATGAAAATTTACATCATTTCTGGCGTACGTCCAAATATGGCAACTATATTACTGTGCAAATAATACAAAATAGGATTCTGATCACGCTTCTGCATAAAATCGTTTTTTAAACAAATGTTGTCTTTCGCAATAATATTATAGTATAAAAAATAATAAAAAATGAAAACTAGTCATCCCTCTTATCATTAACAATTTTAAAAATTATTTGCATTCGTTGGGTAACAAAATTATTTTACGAGGAATCACCTCGACTGGATACGACAATTGATCATTGATCATACATGTGCGAATGCAAATATTCGATTTTCATGAATCATCTATTCTATTTTGATGAATTATCTGTTCTATTTTCATGAATTTCTTATTCTATTTTCATAAATTTTCTATTCTTTCTTCAAGAATTATCAATTTTATTTTCACGAATTTTCTATTCTATGAATTTTTTATTTATATTCATTTTTTATATTATTATTATTATTTTACATTATTTTACAGAATTTTTTACATTATAGTTGATTTTCAGTACGTATTCTCATCATGAAATATATTGCCTAAATTCAGATTACACCGAGATGCTTACAAGTCATGTCGGATTGGCTTAAGCCATTATTTCAGTTTTTAAATGATGGAAATAATTTACACGGAGAAACAAAATTTACACGGAGAAAATAGACGCTTACATAGACGCCACGGAAACGAGGGACCGATAACATAAAAAATAATCGGTCACCAATTTCGGATCTTGTTAAGAATAAGCACCCCAGTATGACCTTGTTAAGAATAAGCACCCCAGTATGACCTTGTTAAGAATAAGCACCAAGCACCCCAGTATGACCTTGTTAAGATAACACACTCTAGTATATCCTTGTTAATAAAACGCAATGTATTTTTTACATTGAATTGTAATTCTCCAAAAAATGTTTAAATAGACCTAATTTGTTTGTATTATTCAGTGAATTAAGCTTGTTCCATGAGGCGGGCACAACCCTCCTGCGCCTGCTGCGGTCTCCCCTCGCCCCGCAACTTCCCTCAGGCGTTGCAATGCAATGCGCCGTGTGGGGGGAGTGTAGGGGGAGGGGCATGCGGGGGGAGCATGGAGGGGGCTGCTGGCCATGGGATGTGCTGGGCGGGGAGGGATGCTGTGCCGGTGGTTCAGTGGCCGCCACACGACACTGACGGACATGGAGGCATGGAGTTAGGTGGTGCAGGGAGATGACATTCCTTGAAATGACTTATAAAGCATGAAATGCGTTTGTTTCTCGTGACCTCGTTTGACTTTTCAAAAGAGCAAATGACTCGCGCTCAATGGGTGGTCAATAAGTCACGTGTCGCCCAATATATTCATGTGCGATATCGAAGATTATATCATAAATCCGCAGCCCTACGGCTTACTGCATTAAATTTTACTCCCATTCGCCTTGCGGGCACTCAGCCTCCAAATATTTAAAGTTTTATTGCAAAATATTTTATTTGATTCAAGCAAATTCAGAGTCTGCGTCACCGGTATAAAATATGAGCTTCACCTATGATAATATTTTAAGATTGTTGACTGAGACATGTGATCATATTATTAAGAAATGTAAAAGTTAATTTTATGTCACAACTGTAAGTTTGCTTGCGATAAAATACCACATTTGGACTATTAATCAATATTATCAGGGAAACTGCATCTCATACCAGTTTTATATTTTTGATTGGTAACTATTTTATTCTCATCATGAGAGTCGCATTACTCTGTCATCATCTGTTGAAATAACGAACGGCAATTTGTGCGTTATACATATGCTCAATTACTATATAAGTCTCCTTAATGCTGGAGTGAACTCATAACAGATATATACGCTAGGCAATTAAGTATGAAATAATAGAAAATGTTTCAGCAACGGAGCTCGTAGTCAAGTAACATCAGATTAGATCAGTTTCTCATCACCAGGAAATACTTTGTACATTTTTATTTCCTTGTGAACTCACACATTTTTTGTACATTTATAAAGGTGACATATCTTTGAGATATTTGATCCCTGTATGCCGTATCAGAAAATGTTTAAATAAGCAAAATTATATTTTCAATCATTGTTGGAATCAGGGGCAGGAATGCCTCTGCTATTCACAATTGTTTGTGAAGAGAATAAATGGAAGCAAATCTTGAATGTTTATAAAAATAAGAAGCTATGAAAAATATGAAATAACAGGCCGTTTACACGTCGCAACTCGGTGGCCCAAAAAAATATATAAAACTTTGAATATCGAGCATGGTGAGGCTGTGGGCCGTTTTTGTTGAGTTTGCGGTGAAAACATTTTTTTCGAATAATTATTTTTCATTGTACGAACTGATTAGAGCACGAACTTCATACGGTTTAAAACAGCTACGAACAATCATGAATTATAATTATAGACACATATAAGCTGACAAACCGCAGCGCATCTAAACAATTCTAAAATTGGTTTTGTTGAAATAAAATGACGATCTCAAGATAATAAACGAATTAGAATTAATTTGATGCTAACCTAAAATATACCGACGTCCGACATTGGAACGGCGGCGGTCAAGTAACTCACGTGAAGCCTCATGTCACGCATTTATTGTCCATTTAAATGAATGCTGAGTAAAATATATAAATTTTGTTCATCAGAACACTTCATGTTCATGAGTCATGTTCATGAGGTCAAACCAGTTATGGACTAGACGGATGATATTGTCAGTTTGATGTGGAAAAAATTATTTAGTTACTGATCAAACGCATCAGAAATTATAAATGAGTGTAAAGCAGGAATCATTATATATTTGCAAAGAATCAGTAAACATACGGTGTAGTATTTAAATATAATCGAAATTATTTGTTCATATATGAAATTCTGAACGAGTAGATGTGATGTTTTTCTTTGTTTGTATAATATGCCGCAAAACAGACAGCACTTTAGACCGGAGACGGAATGAATCCTTTTCTTTTTTATTGTTATAAAAAAAAGCCCATATCTTAATATATAATTTATTTTGAAAGCCCTTGCGGCATAGATTGTTCCGTTGCGAGCAGATAGAAATCTTCTTAACTGGAAACACCATCGTCCAGACTTAAACGCTGTTAGTGTGAACACACACACACATATGGATTGAGATATACATGTACATCACCCATATGGGGCACTGCTGCTCATATGAGCGTCACTCTTCGAATAATAAAAATATTAAAGATAATAATAGTGATTATAATATTATAAATAGTAATAATTATAATAATGATAATAATACCTTAACTGTCGCACGTAGCTGGGATCGAACCCGCACCTCACTGCTCCATTTCTGTTACTCTGAACTGTAACCGTTGGCCCGCCCTGTGTTAAGTGTGCGTCCTGTTACAGTCACTCTCTATCCGGAAAATTGGGCAGAAGCCACCCATGAATCGGACAAAAATGGCAGTGAATCTGGCCAATTTCCCCCATTCATATGGCTTTTTCCCAATTCCCGAAGGAAATATTATAAAAAATGTATTTTTATTCGCGATTCTCGAAAATCACCCGCGAGATGGTCAATTTTACGCGCAATGTAAAGCAATATCAGCCCCATGTTCCAAATTGAGACTCACTGTTACTCCTGTATTATGTGATAACGGGTGTCCGTCTGTGTGGTGCCTGTCTCTTATACACATCTAGATGTGTATAAGAGACCGAGATAAAGCTATGGAAAAATATATGTTCAGATTTGAAATGCCTAGCTCCTTATCGAACCCGGTGGAAGTCTAGTAGCTACTTCAAACTATCGTCAGTCATGAAAAGATCCGGTCAAATGACACGAGTTTAGATCTATGAACAAGGCACGAAAAGGAAAAGAATCGGCGACAGGCCACATCAGGCCTACACTTCAGCGCCGACATCACTATGTTATGTTATGACCTTGTTAAGAATAAGCACCCCAGTATGACCTTGTTAAGATAACGCACTCTAGTATACACTTGATAATAAAACGCAATGTATTTTTTACATTGAATTGTAATTCTCAAAAAAATGTTTAAATTGACCTAATTTGTTTGTATTATTCAGTGAATTAAGCTTGTTCCATGAGGCGGGCACAACCCTCCTGCGCCTGCTGCGGTCTCCCCTCGCCCCGCAACTTCCCTCAGGCGTTGCAATGCAATGCGCCGTGTGGGGGGAGTGTAGGGGGAGGGGCATGCGGGGGGAGCATGGAGGGGGCTGCTGGCCATGGGATGTGCTGGGCGGGGAGGGATGCTGTGCCGGTGGTTCAGTGGCCGCCACACGACACTGACGGACATGGAGGCATGGAGTTAGGTGGTGCAGGGAGATGACATTCCTTGAAATGACTTATAAAGCATGAAATGCGTTTGTTTCTCATGACCTCGTTTGACTTATTCAAAAAGAGCAAATGACTCGCGCTGAATGTGTGGTCAATAAGTCGCGTATCGCCCAATATATTAATGCGCGCTATCGAAGATTATATCATAAATCCGCAGCCCTGCGGCTTACTGCATTAATTTTTACTTCCATTCGCTTTGCGGGCACTCAGCCTCCAAATATTTATTTTTATTTTTAAATTTTTTTTTATCTACTTATTTCAGATGAGAGTCTCCGTCACCGCTATAAAATATGAGCTTCTCGTATGATAATATTTTTATATTGTTGCATGAGACATGTGACCGTATAATTAAGAAATGAAAAAGTGAATTTTGTGTCACAATTGTAAGTTTGCTTCCGATTATACAGCACATTTGGATTTTTAATCAACATCATCAGTGAAACTTCACCTCATACCGTTTTTATATTTTTGATTGGTAACTATTTTATTTTTATTATAAGATCCGCATTTCTCAGTCATCATCTGTTGAAATAACGAACGGCAATTTGTGCGTTATTCATATGCTCTATTGATATATAAATCTTCCTAATGCTGAAGTGAACTCGTATAACAAACATATAAGCTAGGCAATTAAGGATGATATTATAGAAAATGTTTCATTAGCGGAGCTCGTAGCCAAGTAACATCAGATTAGGTCAGTTTCTCATCACTAGGACATACTTTGTACATTTTTATTTCGATGTGAACTCACACATTTTTTGTATATTTATAAAGGTGACATATCTTTGAGATATTTGATCCCTGTATGCCGTATCAGAAAATGTTTAAATAAGCAAAATTACATTTTCAATCATTGTTGGAATCAGGGGCAGAACTCTGAGAAATGCCTTTGCTATCCACGAATGTGTGTGAAGAGAATAAATGGAAGCAAATCTTGAATGTTTACAAAATAAGAAGCTATGAAAAATATGAAATAACAGGCCGTTTACACGTCGCAACTCGGTGGCCAAAAATATATATAAAACTTTGAATATCGAATATGATGAGGGTGAGGGTCGATTTTATTTGAGTTTCCGGTGTAAACATTTTTTTCGAATAGTTATTTTTCTTTGTAAAAACTGATTAGAGCACAAACTTTATATGATTTAGAACAGCTACGAACTACCAAGAATTATTATTATAGACACATATAAGCTGACAAACCGCAGCGCATCTAAACAATTTTATAATTGGTTTTGTTGAAATAAAATGACAATCTCAAGATAATCAATGAATTAAAATTTATTTGATGCTAACCTAAAATATACCGACGTCCGACATCGGAACGGCGGCGGTCAAGTAACTCACGTGAAGCCTCATGTCACGCATTTATTGTTCATTTAAATGAATGCTGAGTAAAATATATAAATTTTGTTCATCATAACACTTAAGTGTCATATTCATGAGGCCAAACTGTATATAATATGCAAGCCTTCCGTTGTAGACTAGATGCATGATGCTGTCAGTTGTATGTATGTCAAATTATTTAGTTACTGATCAAACGCATAAGAATTTATAAATGAGTGTAACGCACGAATCATCATATTTTTGCTCAGAATCAGTAAACATTCAGTGTAGAATTTAGGTTTCATTGAAATTAATTGTTCAAATTTAGAATTTTATACCAGTAGATGTGATGTTTGTCTTTGTATGTATAATATGTTGCAAAACAGTCAGCTCTTTATACCGACGTAGGAAAGAATCCTAACATTTAATATGATTCAATACTGAGTAATCCTTATTTATTATATTTTGGAGGCCCCTAGCGGCATACATTGTTCCGTTGCCAACCGATAGAAATCTTCTTAACTGGAAAAACCATCGTCCAGACTTAAACGCTGTTAGTGTGAACACACACACGTATAGCATGAGATATATGCACATCACTCATTTGAGGCACTGCTGCTCATATGAACATCACTCTTCAAATAATAATAAAAATATTAAAGATAATGATAGTGATAAAAATATTATTAATAGTAATAATTATAATAATTAACATAATAATGATAATAATACCTTAACTGTCGCACGTAGCTGGGATCGAACCCGCAAATCACTGCTCCATTTCTGGTACTCTGAACTGTAACCGCTGGCCCGCCCTGTGTTAAGTGTGCGTCCTGTTACAGTCACTCTCTATCCGGGAAATTGGGCAGAAGCCACCCATGAATCGGACAAAAAAGACCGTGAATCTGGCCAATTTCACCTATTCCTATGGGCTTTTTTCTATTCCTTCAAAAGATTCATTCGTGATTTTCAAAAATTTCCCGTGAAATGGTCAATTCCACACGCGATTTTATGGAATGTCAGCCCCATGTTCCAAATTGAGACTCACTGTTACTCCTGTATTATGTGTTAACGGGTGTCCGTCTGTCAGTCTGTGTGGTGCAGTGTGATTGTATCTTGTGTGCTGCGGATCACACTCGCGGAATATTTCTTTATGTAACATTTTCTCAATCTTTACGCCCAATTATATGGCATTAAGGAATTTATATAGTTTATTTCAATAACAAAATCGTCGTTTTTCCTATTCACGCGACAGAGCAATATTTATTACTTCAGTCTACGCTATAAGATTTTCGTTGTTCGTGATTTTTAAACATTTTCTTTAATAGCGTTCTGGGAAAACGACTATATTTGATATATCTGACATAGTTATAAATATGAAAATACTCGAGGCATAATGAAAATACGAGGCTTTATAGAGAATTTTGATAATAGCGTGCAATAACACAAGCGTTTCTCATGGAGTATTAAAATGTCCGTTCTCGTTTCCAATAGCTCAACAATATTTAAACGCGAATGGTTGACCGTTGATTAACTAACTACTTATTCTTCCTAATTGTTTAACATGTCATACATCATTAACTTCGACCTGTTTCTGATCATCAGATGCTACGGTTACTACAGCCACAATGCTCTTTTTTACACACATGTCTTTTTGTATTGATAACACAAAAAAAAATCGGGTGATTAGTGGTCATGCGCGAGGACTAGGATAGTTAGGGAATGGAATGAATTCTGATGACTATTTGAGAATACCAGCATGATTTCATTCAGATTGCCAGTGTCTTTTTTCACGGTTCACTTCAATTTCCTAAACCGAATGCCTAAGAAATATTTTGGATCTTAGCAATAATCTTATTGAGTCTCCAATGCACGCATTTTTCTAGAAAATTATAACTCTCTTAAAAAACGGGCCAGGAATAGACTGGATTATTTACTGTAACGTGTAAAGTGCAACATGTTATTCTTGGACCGTTGAACGTTGACGTTGTCTGGAAATCCTTATAATTGATTGTATGATTATTCTTTGACTCGACGCAGAATTGAGCCGTTGTATTTTATGTGTGGCTAGCGCCGTCTCTGTGATTTAATAAACTAGTCAACCCGTGTAAGAATTCATTCCAGTTGAGTCTTGAGTGTTGACTTGTGCACTTCATCGTCTCTTACATACCGCAATGACGTAGTTATTGCAACGTTGAGCGTTTTCTATGAAGCGATTGATGATACAAAAGTATTTGAGGGTATACTCTTTAAAAAATTCCGATATCGAGGAATCTCTGATTCTGCTGATCAGAAATCTCAATTCAGTCAGACATGGGTTAATGAGACACGTGTAAGCACTGTAATGTGTGTATAGCAATGATTAGTTTATATGTACACTGATGGAGGATACGAAGCATGATCCGAACACAGCATAAGTAATAACTTTACCATGAGGCATCAGCCGTACCATTAAAGGGGGAGGTATACCCTCCGGAAAAACTTTTTTGTTTACGGACGGATCACTCTGAAACTTGGTACACATATGTAAAACAGAATACTAACTAGTGGCGTCATTAGGCCTATTTTAGGGAGGCTTCACCCCCCCTAAAATATTCTTCAGCCTATCTAAATAATTTTGTGTGTTTTTTTATTAGGATTGTCATTATTTAAAAAAAGTTGACATATATTATATATTGTGGCCTCTATGTTAGTTCAAATAATAATTATATAACCAGTTAAACTTGAGACGATCCTTCAAGCTTGAGGCGGCTGATTAAAGCGCAAATGACTTACAACCCCCAACCCCAAGCCACGGGTGAGCTCCAATTTCACGCAGAAAAAGGACAAATTGTTGGTGCTCGCATGACAAGAGCTTCGATCACCAAAGTCGCTGAGGTTTTCGGTTTTTCGAGAGCTACTATAACAAGGACGATGACGCAATTCTAAGAACAGGGGAAAACATCTATTAATCGCACTAAATGTGTTCGAACCTCAAAGCTATCTGATAGAGATCAAAGAACATTACACCGCATTATGAAAAAACAGGCGATCTACGGCTACAAAAGTGCGTGCAGAGTCAAATCAGCATCTCAGCAATGAAGTTTCTACCAAAACCGTTCGTCGTGAGCTTCATAAGGGTGGATACCATGGAAGAGCCGCTATCAGGAAGCCTCTACTTTCTTCTGGAAACATTCAGAAGCGGATGCTGTGGTGTAAGGACAACAAAATCTGGTCTCCAGACCAGTGAAGGCAAGTAATATTCTCAGACGAGTCCTCCTCCTACGAGTCAGACGAGTCAGACGAGTCCTCAGTCCTCAGTCCTCAGACGAGTCAGACGAGTCCCTCAATATTCTCAGACGAGTCAGACGAGTCCTCCTCCTGTCTTGATGAACTGGAGAAGGTTTTGATGGAAGAGTGGCTGAAAATTCCAATAGAACAAGTCAAGAAGATGTACTATTCGATTCCCAGACGTATTGAAGCTGTATTGAAGGCTAAAGGGGGTCCAACTCCGTATTAAATAAAGTTTCTCTAAATTTATCAGGTGTTCCAATTATTTTGTCCAACCCCTGTATATTGCCTACCTTTAGATTAAACCGAGACGCTTACAAGTCATGTCGAGTTGGCTTAAGCCATTATTTCAGTTTTTCAATGATGAGTCACGAATATCTCATTCATCGGAAGATATCAGCCGCATAATCCTCTGGAAAATGATGAATGACGCGGGCATAACCTTAATTTGGCTTAGCAGGCGGACTGAAACAATTGTTCATTCGCATGGTTTTCACTCCTGACTTGAAGTAAATAAAAAATACGACAGTATGGACGATTGAATATAGGAAATTTAAATGAAGGATAAACAATGCATCATATCTTATTAACGTAACATTTCAATCGCAGTAAGGATAAGCCTAGAACCTTCATCTTGTTTCTGCATCCTGTCGGAGCTAATGATAGCGGTGGCAGCGTTGGGGAATAGGCTATTAGGCCTGTCGCCGAGTCTGGACATCGTAGAATTTTCACAGCTTGTTGCGGGTCTTGAACACGCAACTCACTGCTCCAGCATCTCCTGTGCGTAAGATTAGCAAGTCTATGTGACATAAATAGGGACTTGTGGGTCACTGGCGCCGGAAGGTCATAAAATTACCATGACCGTCCTGATACTGGCTATTTCCTATACAAGAAGTAATTAAGGCACCATGCACCATTTTTCGATATTCATCGCCTACGCGGCATCAAAATTCGCTTAGCAGTTGCATTGTTGACACACGACACTGACGGACATGGAGGCATGGAGTTATGTGGTGCAGGGAGATGACATTCCTTGAAATGACTTATAAAGCATGAAATGCGTTTGTTTCTCATGACCTCGTTTGGCTTTTCAAAGGGCAAATGACTCGCGCTCGATGGGTGGTCAACACGTCGTGCATCGCCTAATATATTAATGGGCGACATTTATGGACACGTTAGACACGTTATTATTCACTTTTCCTGTATATCGCACATATTTCCTTTACGGGCTTTACGCCTCCAAAATTATTTAGAAAAAATTTATTTTATTCTCAATTACTACTACTTACAATTCTCCTCGTGACCATCATGAAGTAGGAGCTCTATGTATGGAAATATTGTCACATTGTTGCGTGAGACATGTGGTCTCATTGAAAAATAATTTAAAAATCTATTTTTTAGAATAAATGTAAGTTTGTTGTCTACATTACATCACATTTTGATTTTCAATCAACATCAGCAATGAAACTACACTTCATATAGTTTAAAATTTTGTTCAGTAACTATTTCATTATTCTCATTTCATCAGATCCGCACTCCACAATCATCATCCGTTGAAATAACGAGCGGCAACTTGTGCGCTATTCATATACTGTTTTCTTGTAATATATTTATATTAAGTCACCATAATGCTAAAGTGAACTCATGACAAATGTTCGGACACGAAAATGACTAAAGAGGCCTCATAAACGAAGCTGGTAGCCCATTAAAATCAGATTAGATCAGTTTCCCATCACCAGAAGATATTTTGGACATTTTTATTTCGATGTGAAATCAGGCATTTTATGCACAATGAATTTATGAAATGTAAGATTAATAAACGTGATATATCTCTATGATATTTGATCCCAGCATGTCGTATCAGAAAGTGTTGAAATAATGTATTTTATGTTGTTGTTGTATTTTTTTTTCTTGAAATGTATTTTTAAACTGTTGGAAATTATACATGTAGAGATATATACCTAATTCGATCTCCTCTTGTTCATATAGAAGTCTCACTCATATATATGGGCACGATATATATCGCGGGGTAAGCGCTCGAGTAGTTCATATACACACATAAAGTTATACATTGAATGATATGTACACAAAGTATCCATACATAATGCATAGTAAATAAATCTTATTCATAACTGAACCTGTTTCTTCACTACAAGTTAGTGCTGCGATCCCATCAATAAGACTGCATGTGATGTGAAGCGAATAAATGGAAGCAAATCTTGAATGTTTATAAAAATACGAAGCTATGAAAAATATGAAATAACAGGCCGCTCACACGTCACAACTCGCTGGCCAAAGAGATAATCTAAAACTTTGAATTTAAACTTGATGTGCATGTGGGTCAATTTTGTTGAGTTTACGGTGTGAACATTTTTTTTCGAATAGTTATTTACCATCATAAAAAACTGATTAGAGCACAAACTTCATACGTTTTAAAACAACTACGGACTATCATGAATTATTATCATGAACCCATATAAGCTGACAAACCGCAGCGCATCTAAGAAATTGTAAAATATGTTTTGTGGAAATCAAATGATGAACTCAAGATAGTTAATGAATTAGAGTTAATTTTATGCTACCCTAAAATATACCGACGTCCGACATTGGAACGGCGGCGGCCGGCGGTCAAGTAACTCACGTGAATCCTCATGTCACGCATTTATTGTCCATTTAAATGAATGCTGAGTAAAATATATAAATTTTGTTCATCAGAACACTTGAGTGTCATGTTCATGAGGCCAAACTGAGTATAATATGCAAGACTCCCGTTATGGACTAGACGGATGATGCTGTCAGTTTGATTCGAATAAAATTATTTAGTTACTGATCAAACGCATCTGAATTTATAAATGAGAGTAAAGCAGGAATCATCATATTTTTGCATAGAATCAGTAAACGTACGGTGTAGTATTTAAATATAATTCAAAGTTATTGTTCAAATTTGAAATTTCAGACGAGTAGATGTAATGTTTCTCTTTGTTTGTATAATACGCTGCAAAACAGGCAGCACTTTAGACCGCAGATGGAATGAATCATAAGAGTTACTATTTTCATATGATATTTAATATCTATATTATATTTTGGAGGCCCCCGCGGCTAAGATTGTTTCTTTGTGAGTCCATAGGAATCTTCTTAACTGGAAACACTATCGTCCAGACTTAAACGCTGTTAGTGTGAACACACACACGTATTGAATGAGATATATGCACACCCCCTCATATGAGGCACTGCTTTTCATATGAACATCACTCTTCGAATAATAGTAGAAATGTAAAAGATAATAATAGTGATAATAATATTATTAATAGTAATAATTAGAATAATTAACATAATAATGATAATAATACCAGAACTGTCGCACGTAGCTGGGATCGAACCCGCAAATCACTGCTCTATTTCTGGTACTCTGAACTGTAACCGCTGCCCCGCCCTGTGTTAAGTGTGCGTCCTGTTATAGTCACTCTCTATCCGGAAAACTGGGCAGAAGCCGCCCATGAATCGAACAAAAACGCCCGTGAATCTGGCCAATTCCACCCAGTCCTACGGCCTTTCCCAATTCCTTCAGAAAATGTAATAAAAAAATTATTTTTTATTCGCAATTTCCGAAAATCACCCGTGAAACGATCAATCTTATCCGCGATTTTAGGGGATATTAGCCTCATGTTCCTAATTGAGACTCACTGTTACTCCTGTATTATGTGTTAACGGGTGTCCGTCTGTGTGTTGCTGTGTGATTGTATCTTGTTTGCTGCTGTTCACATTCGCGGAATTCTCGTTACATTACATTTTCGCCAAATTACGCGATAATAAACACGGCATATATCTTATTTCAATATCAATATCTTCGCTTTTCATGTTCACGCGACAGTAAAATATTTTCTACTTAGTTTATGCTAGAAGTTTACTGTTTTCACGATCAACGAACATTTTCTCGTATTCATTTCAAGTATGAATTAAAATAAGGTGGGCTGCCTTAAATTGGTTAGCTCACGAGGTGCCGTATGCAAGAAGCCGCTGATATTATTATCTTCCGGTCTTGAAGAAGTGCAAATCGAAATAGGATATTTGTTTCGCTAATGATTATTAAATCAGCACTGGATTTTTATTTCTCGATTGTTTAATTATCCGTGACAGGAATAATGACAATATTATTGCATATTCCCATGCTCTGAAGCCACGACAGAAATATATTTAAATATCATGTGCACTTTAGGAAATTAAACCCAGGAAATTCAACCCGCAAGGTACTCGATTATTTTACACCCGAGTTTTCTCTCATAAAAATTCAAAGCCTCATCGCCCGTTATCATTTATTTTTATTGATCACTTGAATTGCGGGTGTCATTCATGTTACCAATTAATAATATGTAAGGGGTCTTTCATGATTGTTTCAAACTGTAGAAATCTTATTGGATACATGCATTATCGCACTAAAAATTTCACTACATCTGGTGGGCTAGAAGGAGACATCACGTAATCGACACCTGTTTAATAATAACTAAGTTTTTCGTAAATTTCAGAGTGAGCTGGCGTCACATCGACAAACTCACGGCCTTCTATTATGTCCTCGTAGACAAGATACTGAACAGAGCTGCGTTATAGTTTTTGGTGAAGGCGGGGGGAGGAGGTGAGAATAGTTCAGTCCGGGATGTAATTGCCTGTGGCGGCTTTCATGTGCCTAAATGTTCAGTAGTCGTGCATATGTTGCGATATATATGAGTGAAAAGAAAATTTAATATATCTAAATAATGAATGAATTAATTTTGAAACTCTGCGCTGCAGAGCTCTCTGGGTGATGTGGTATAAGAAATACTTACCCGCATGAAGAATTGTGTGAGAACAAACTCGAATTGATTTGATTAACAAGGCAAAGTTTGGGCATCGCTGCTGCCCTATACCAGCAACAGCGGCTTGAAGAGGCGCTTTTGTCCGACAGCCGCGGACATTTCAGTCGCTCGGTCATGAAGAAGCATTCGGTGTTTAGCATTCCCTTTGCTAAAATTGTTTAATAACTCGGCCAAACTCGTGAGGTCGAATGTTCATGCCGGCGATTGTGCTCCACTGGCGACTCAGCCAATTATATCATAGCGATAGTTTGGTGAATGATATTCCTTATGGGAATGCATCTCAGTGCTTCGTAATTATATGAATTTTTTTTCTTCTGCAAACTAATGACGCATAAATAATTCTTGAACCACATTTAACAGTGGTTATTACTTATTGAACGGAGGCAGCTTTAGTGTATTTTATATGTTATATTGTCGCATAATAATATATTCTATAGCATGGTAGATGCATCAAACGAGGGAAGTTAGTTTATGTTTAATATATTTCAACATTCATTTGGCATTTAATGTTTGGAAAAAACTTTTCATCACAAAGAAATTAAACTTTTTGATGGACTCGTACATTCTTCGCGTGTTGCCCTACAGACTCGCTCCTAACAAACGCATCGTCGCACATGTGGCAAGGAGCCTCGGGGATGCCAACGAGTGATTTAGTAACATATTTCGCACGCCATATTTGTTTCTAGGGTTACGAAAGCCATTTCTGGGAAATTGCTAGCAAAGCGGCCAAAGGCTCCTAAAAAATAATGAGTTTTTGTACGTTTAGGTTATTAATATCTAAATTTTCCCGTATAGTTTTAGGTGATGAAGATTGGAGCAACGAGTTGGGGGGTTCGATACTTGCATGTGCTCGTGAACGTGTAGGGCGAAATCGATAAGGTGGCCGGGTTGTTAAGAATCGTATATAGAAGTCAATATGTCTAAAAGGAGCTGACACCGCAGAATTAAGTTATGTTTTACCTAATCCTGCAGGACGAATACGAGGCATAAAATTATACTCACGGCGCGGTCCACGAACGTCGAGGTTACGTACCCGCCTTCGTCTTCTAAATTCATTGAACGATACACTCAAAGAAATAAGTGAGATTAAATATTACCATAGCGATGCTTTCATTGCGTCTGCGCTGTTCTACGCATCCATGCGTTGCTAGGCCGGGCAGAGGCAGGGCTGTTCTCGATTATATACCCAGCAGCATTTAAGCAGATGGCTACGTAATTACATTGTTGCAAGACGGCCGAATAATCTAGAGCAACAAATGACCAGCATCCATAACTGCTGAAATATTAATCTTATGGTCATGGAGAAGCACGGAAAGAACCAGGATATTCCACTTAAACGAAAAAGCTTTGCTAATAATGATTCTTCGCTAAATTAAAAACGTTTCTTGGCCTCATGGGAATAAGTAGCGAATATTTCACCAATCAGCAACAAACCAGACTCCTGACTCCACCAACTTGTAGTAAAGAAACAGCCTAAACAGGTTCAGTTATGAATAAGGTATATCAACCATGCATTAGGTATGAACCCCTTAAAGTTCTATTTAATTCTTTACTAATATTTTTGGTGCCGGCCAGGCAAATATTCAATGGTGTCGAGTCTGCGGGTTACTTAACGTGAGGTAACATCACCGTCAAGTCTTGAACTTTGTAAATATTAGAAGAATAAGATATATGCAGATCACGCTTATGAGGCGCTGCTGCTCATATGAACATATCTCCAATAATAGTAATGATGATAATAATAATAATAATAATAAGAAAAATAATAATATTGACGGTGTCAGCTTTAATTAGGCTATTAGGTCTGTCGTCGATTCTTAACATCGCAGAACATTCACAGCTTGTTGTGGTCTCGAACACGCAACTCACTGCACCGATTTTGCTTCAGTTAACAGCCCGGCCGCCTCGCCGATTCTAACCATAACTGTTGCTTGTTGCAGGGTTCGAACCCGCACTTCACTGCTCCATTTCTGTTACTCTGAACTGTAACCGCTGGCCCGCCCTGTGTTAAGTGTGCGTCCTGTTACAGTCACTCTCTATCCGGAAAATTGGGCAGAAGCCACCCATGAATAGGGCAAAAACGTCCGTTAACTGGCCAATTTTCCCAATTCCTTCAGAAAATCTTATAAAAAGGCTAATTTTATTCGAGATTTTCGAAAATCACCCGTGGAACGATCAATTTTACCCGCGATTTTAGGGAATATCAGCCCCATGTTCCAAATTGAGACTCACTGTTACTCCTGTATTATGTGATAACGGGTGTCCGTCTGTGTGGTGCTGTGTGATTGTGTCATGTGTGTTGCGGATCACACACGTCGTATATTTCTTTATGTAACATTTTCTCAATCTTTGCGCCCAATTATATGGTATTGAAGAATGTGTATAGCTTATTTCAATAACAAAATCGTCGTTTTTCCTATTCACACGACAGCACAATATTTGTTACTTTAGTTTACGCTATAAGATTTTCGTAGTTCAAGATCTTCAATCATTTTCTTTGATAGCGTTCTGGCAAAACTATTATATTTGAGATTTCTGGCATGGTTATTAAAATTCAGAATAGCTGGCAATAACACCAGCGTTTCTCAAAGAGTATTAAAAAGTGCGTTCTTGTTTCATATATCTCAATAATATTCTAACGCGAATGGATGATTAACTACTTATTCTTCCGAATTGTTCATCATGTCATACATCATTAACATCGATCTTTTTATGATCATCAAATGCTACGGTTACTACAGCCGCAATGCTCTTTTATGTCACACATGTCTTTTTGTATTGATAACACAAAAAAAATTGGCTTGTTAGTGATCATGCGTGAAGACTAGAAAAGCTAGGGAACGGAATGAATATTTCCTTCTGATGACTACTTGGGAATACCAGCATAATGCTAGTGACTTTTACTTTCACGGTTCGCTTTAATTTCCTAAATCGAATGGTTTGGAAATATTTGAAGGTTATTAACAATTTTATTGAGTCTCCAATGCACGCATTTTTTCTGGAGAATTATTACTCTCTTAAAAAACGGGTCAGGAAGAGACTAGATGATTTATGTAAAGTTCCACATGTTATTCATTAACGCTGTCAGGAAATCCTTGTAGTTGATTGTATGATTAATCTTTGACTCGACGCGGAATTGAGCCGTTGTATTTTATGTGTGGCTAGCACCATCTCTGGGATTTATTAAACTAGTCAACCAGTGGAAGCATTCATTCTAGTTGAGTGTTGACTTGTGCACTTCATCGTCTATTACATACCGCAATGACGTAGTTATTGCAACGTTGAGCGTTTTCTATGAAGCGTTCGATGGGATAAGAATATTTGATGGTATACTATTTCAAAAATTCAGGTTTACAGGAATTTCTGCCTCCGCTGATCAGAAATCTCAATTCAGTCAGACATGGGTTAATGAGACACGTGTAAGCATTGTAATTGGTGTATAGAGATGATTAGTTTATATGTACACTGATGGAGGATACGAAGCATGATCCGAACACAGCATAAGTATTAACTTTACCATGAGGCATCAGCCGTACCATTAAGTTAACATATCATCAGACATACCATCTCCTTCCCGGTCAACCATACCACCAACCGCCACCACATGCTCAAGGCAACCTCAACTCAAACTTACGCCGCACTTCAATAATAATGTAAATAATTCACGTTTGGCTTTTACTAATCAAGTTGAGCTATAATTGGAAACTCGTCGCAGGAATTTAAAGTAATAATTAAGAATTCCTAATTTGAAAGGAAACTTTGAAGTTTATACGGACTCTCAAACATCAAATTTTCGATATTTTCTGAACTCGAGTGTAGCGAAAACTTTATTTAACTTCAACACAAGTAACTCCAGACGACGTGAGACGCGAAATCGAGAGTCTCTCAAAAAACTTATGGCATCAAACCATCGATAGAAATTTATCATATAAGCTTTAAATAACGCAGGATAAAATTTAAGAAATAATAAAGGAATGAAATGTTTTACTGAACACAAAGTAGCGCTATTTACATTGTACAAATATCTCACGCAACCAAATGACATAAACAATACCTACGTCAACAACTAATTAATTGAATAACTGATTAAACATCTACTTAAATAGCTCATTGTCCATCTGAGATTCTGTAAGGTCCATATATGTACACGCATGTGCTGGGATGTCCATTTATGTGTGACCATAAAGTGGCAGTGTGACCATAAGTCCTGACCATAAAGTGTCAGTGTGACCATAAGTCGTGACCATAAAGTGTCAGTGTGACCCTAAGTCGTGACCATAAAGTGTCAGTGTGACCATAAGTCCTAACCATAAAGTGGCAGTGTGACCAACTAGCTGTACCAAGTACCACTCCTGGTATACTCCGTACCATAACCGGGGTACTTAAGGTACGTTAGAGGTACTGGCCCCAGATACGGTACGAGGTCCCAGACGTACCAGGCAGCGGCCAGATACGGTACGAGGTACGTGCATGAGCATTTGGCTCCAACTTATCTATGTTTATCCTTCGTCATGCAGCCAGAAATTCTTTATTTTCACTTCGGGCGGTCAATACAGCGGATTAAATTTGACGGTAGACGTGAATAAGGCGCTGTGATGCTCACCATCGCACAAGAGGGTGAAGTTTGCGTCCAATAATTGTATGCATTGAGACTATGCTGCTAACTGCAGTCTGTTCTATGGTCAGGATCAATTTTGTATCATTGGAGGTAATTTCTTACAACATAATCTTGTTACACATCAAATGTTTTCGGTCTTTATTACTATAAAAGTTAGACGGAACTACTATTTTCTACTTTTTATAATCTTTTTGTGGTGAAATATTTGTTTTAACAATAAAACTGCAGTAGGAAAAAATTAGATACGGAAAAATAATATAGTTCTCATTTTGAATCGTTTAAATAATTGTTACGTTTGCATATTCTATTTTCGACCGACAATGTGTAAGATGATATCTTAAGAAGCTAATTACTAAAGGCATATATTTTTGGTGCCTTTAAGGCACAGAGAAAGAAACTGTAAAAATATCTCAACCCGTTGCATGCACCACTCCTGGTACAAACCGTACCATAATCTGAATACTTAAGGTACGCTAGAGGTACTGGCCCCAAATACGGTAAGAGTACCAGGCAGCGGCCAGATACGGTACGAGGTCCCAGACGTACCAGGCAGCGGCCAGATACGGTACGAGGTCCCAGACGTACCAGGCAGCGGCCAGATACGGTACAGATACAGCGAAGTGTACGAAGTGCGACAGTATTTACGTCAGCCATTCTGCCAGTAGTATTGTTTCAACCACTATGGTCGTATTATATTGATTATTTAAATCCTTTTGACAGCATTATAAGTAAAAGTATCGTACGGAAATACGAATCAAGAAATTTCAACATGTTTCATTCCTGTTCTCCGTCACATTCTTTTAAAGCGGGAAAATGTTCGCCTGCTGTGAAAGCAAACGTCGCGTACGAAAAAAAACTCAGGAAACATGTTGCCACCTGCCGATCTCTTAGTGTTTTTTTATTTATCTTTAAATTAATATAGCATTTATCAATGCTATAACTTCCAATTATACTAACTGTTTTACTCCTCTATATATTCGGTATTTTTATAAACGACCCAAGGGTGAGTTGCATCGCAATTATCGTATCAAGACACTATCATGCTACTAGATAATGGAATAATAATATACAACTTTCCTTTCGCTCTGCCTATGAGGCTCAAAAACTAGATCTAATCTCGGACAGAAGACCTAACAACAAGAACTTCATCATTTTTGGTGTACGACCAAATATGTCAACTATATGGCTGCGGAAATATTACTAAATGAGAATATGATCAGGTTTCTCGATAAAATCGTTTTTTGAAACAAAATTTCATTTTTCAGATACTATTTCATCATCAAAAAATCATAAAAAGCAAAAAGTAGTCGCTCCACTCATCATTCACGGTCATGAATAATATTCGCTTTTGTTGGGTAACAAAATTATTTTACGAGGAATCACCTGGACTGTATACGTGAATTGATCAAGACCTCATAGAACAGACTGAAGTTAGCAGCATAGTCTCAATGCACACAATTATTGGACGCAAACTTCACCCTCTTGTGCGATGGTGAGCATCACAGCGCCTTATTCACGTCTACCGTCAAATTTAATCCGTTGTATTGACCGCCCGAAGTGAAAATAAAGAATTTCTGGCTGCATGACGAAGGATAAACATAGATCAGTTGGAGCCAAATGCTCATGCACGCTGTTAAGGAATTTTTGAATGATTAATTCATTTTATGTTTTGCTATTATTTAGAAGAAATCAACGTATAGCTGATGAAATCCGGCGGCATTCGATCATCAGCGAACTGAATAACACTTGAACCAACAGACGCTAGTAATTTGTTCATGGAATACCGAATACGTCCCACCGCATGTGCGAATGCAAAGATTCCATTTTCATGAATTTTCTATTATATTCTCATGAATTATCTATTTTATTTTCATGGAGGTTCCATTCTTTTTCCACGAATCATCAATTTTATTTTCACGAATTTTCTATTCTTTGAATTTCTTATTTATATGCATTATTTTATATTATTATTATTTCACATTTTTTACGTCATTTTATACATACATTATTGTTGATTTTCTGTACGTTTTCTCATCTTAAAATATATTGATTAAATTCAGATTACACCGAGATGCTTACAAGTCATGTTGAGTTGGCTTAAGCCAATATTTCAGTTTTTAAATGATGGGTCACGAATATCTCATTCATCCGAAGACATCAGCTGCTTTCAGCTGCGCGAACTCCTGCGAGGCGCTCTGCATTCCAGTGAGCTTCCAGTATTAGTCTTATAAATCTCTGCGCATTTTCAATTGTGCAAAGCATTTAAGAACAACGAACATATTTTTGCAAATTTTCATAATTCAATTAACTTAGTTTCATAGACCAGCTCCATTATCAGTACAAACTTCATTAATTATAACAACAAATTTTACACGGAGAAAATAGAAGCTTAAATAGCCACGGAAACGAGGGACCGGTAACATAAAAAATAATCGGTTACCAATTTCGGATCTTGTCAAGAATAAGCACCCCGGTATGACCTTGTTAAGAATAAGCACCCC
>NW_025935670.1:0-922 GCF_000764305.2 Hyalella azteca | reverse complement strand
AAAAAATATAACTCAGTACTCACTGCAGTGAGTGACAGAGAGCGCATTTTCTCGTCGACGAAGACACGGACAGACGGACGGACGGACAGACAGACGGACATGGCGAGCACAATAGCGCATTTTTTTCATAAATGAGAAAATGCGCTAAAAAGGTAAGAGATCGTATGTTCATGAACCAATCATTGACGGCTTTTTAAGCAAAATCCACCAATCATGGACAAGAAAATAGAGCGTATGTACTTACGTTCACTTAGCAAGTTTTTAAAGTATGGCCCCTGGTCACTATTTTTACATTTAGTGGGACTGAGACATCATCACCAGTCACGTGATGACTTTCAGCCACTTACTGTTAACAGGTTCATTCAAGTAATGACTTGTGACCATTTGTTTGGCGCAGCTTCATTCGAGTGATCGCTTGCTCTTGGTTTAATAGACGAAAAATTACTCTAGTTGACTCGCCTTACATCCACGAAGGAACTTATCGTGAAATTGAAATCTTGAGTGTTCCTAGTACTCTTCCACCTTTTAACAAGTCTTTAGTTGTTCTTTAATGTACCTGTAATGTACAATGGTTTGGCCTACATCCACGAAGGAACTTGGCATGAAATTGAAATCTTAAGTTTTCTTAGTTATTGTTTCGGTGACAATAAGTATTTAGTCATTCTTTAATGTAGCTGTAATGCACAATGGTTAGGCCTACATCCACGAAGGAACTTAGCATTAATAAGTGTTTAGTTATTCTTTAGTGTAGCTGTAATGTACAATATAATTTATGTGCAGGGAGCTTAGTTATTTTTTTAATATTACTGGTAATGTAGAATTTAATCTGTGTGCAGGGAGCTGGAGGAAGACTCGGACCTGCAGGAGTTGGTGCTGGCGGAGGGCGAGCGCGTGGCGGCGGCCGCTGCCAAGGCTGCTCAGC